>NC_090777.1:27857500-27952500 GCF_040054535.1 Antennarius striatus | reverse complement strand
CACGGCATTTGTTTCTAACTGGAGTTGGTCACAGGGTGCTGCAGAGTGGCTGACCGCTTCCTTCTGCTGCTTCAGACAAATTTCATTCAGATTTATGCCGGTTTATTACTAAAAATGTATTTTAGTGTACTTTTCGATCACAATTCAAGTCTGTGGGTTTTAGAGAACGATCTGGGTCATTTTCATCGGTGTATGTCAATGTGTGGGTGTGTGAGTCTTCCCTGGTGGCGATATTATGAGTGAAAATACCTGCTGACGCACAACAACCAGACACAGAGGTCAAAGACTACAGAGCCTGCTTTCATTGATTCATAGCCTCAGGTAGAGAGCACACATAAAGTCCAAGTGTGTCTGAGCGACAGACACTGATACAAACACAAAGTCAGACGTAAAGCATGTGTGTGTGTGTGTGTGTGTGTGTGTGTGTGTGTGTGTGTGGTTAGCATGTCTGTCTACGACCCGAGCTATTGCCCAAAACACAGCTTCGGGCCACCCCGTGTTTCCTGGCCTGGGGCAGAGTCGGTGCGGTTACCGTGTTAACAGGAGGAATAAAGTGAAAGAACAAAAGACGTGCCTGCAGCAAAAGGCCTGAGAAACAGGAGAACATCTCCATTGGGGGGGGGGGGGTAAGGAGGAATGAGAGAATGTGAGAAAGCAACAAGAGGATGAGGGAATAAGCAACGGGGTATGAGGTGGTACGAGCCACTTTCAGTCAAAGAGGGGGTTTTCTTGCTTGTTTCTTGTCTTTCACACATCAAGAACAGGGAAGATATGTCATGAATGCACTTTACAGTAAACAGTGTCCTCAGAGCTCCTCTATCTAACTAATCCCATCAGCCCCTGTCAAACAAACAGAGAGTCAGAGATAAAGAGATGAAAGGAGGAAAATAACACGAACAAACTGAGGGAGCAGCTAAGGATACAGAAGTGATGAATCGTGTTTTGGCGGCGTTCTAGCTTTCATGACTACAGGAGAGGATCACGAGTCACTGGCATGGGTCAGACGGATTGGTTGGGGTAAATGTGTGCGTTTCGTTTTATAGCATCAGAAGCTCTTGTTTGTTTAGCAAGCAGATCGCCTGTCCACGCTGTCGGTCCAGCGGGATAATCCAGAGACCAGTTCCGTCAGACACACTGAGGAAAGCAAAGCAGGAAATAAAAAAAGTGTGATTTGAAAGCTTAACAGTAAAGTTAACAGGATTTGACAGGGTCATTTTAGCAAAAAAAGGTTAAAAAAACAACAACAACAACCTAAAAATGTAATAAAATACACATAAAAGGGGAGAACTGCCTTCATTAAAGTAAAAATTATCACATAGTCTCTCGAAATGAGTGAAACAATAAGTCACATCACTTCCTGGTTACACTTATAACAATAAAAGGTTTATGATGGCAGTTATGAGACTTCTCCTGCTCAGACATGGAAGCTAAAGGATTCTTGGGAATTCTAGGAGAAGGTGTGTGTGGATGGATCGAGTTGTGTGACAAAAGTGGAAGATCACCCTCTGATCATTTTGTCGGATACGTGTGACATAAACAGAGCAGCGAGAGGGAGGTTCTGTGCATGCTTCTTAGTTAACAGCTATGTCGCCATCCCATAGTGTGTCATAGGTCAAATATACTATTTATTAGCTCTTTGCAGCAGAAAACTGGTGTGAAGTGATATTCAACAGACATGACAATCTACAAATATGACACCTGAGTCAGCACCAGTTGGATTATGATGCTGAGATATCATTTATGTAATATTAATTTCAAACATTATGAATCTACCCACTCACCTTTGTTGTCCCAATGAAATCCAGACTATGAAGACTTTTCACACACAAAAAAAAATGAGGCACAATTTTTTAAAACTTCACTCATCAAAGAGATTTGTAAGATTTACAAAGTGTCAAAAAACATTCATCAATATTTATCACAAGTCATCACCATCAAAGATCAAGCAGAGGCTATTTGAGTCATACAGAACACTCACAGCCAGCTACGGCCAGCGTTTAAGGTAGCTTTAAATCATCCAGTAAAACCAGACCTCTGGGAGTCTGGTCATTCTGCAACTCATTCCAGGCAGCAGGAAGAACAAACTTCACACACGTAATTACACACATGTAAAACTAATTTAATTTAGTATTTATTTTATTAATTGTTTTATTTTTATTTGTTTGAGTTTTCATTAACCTATTTATTAAATATATTAAAATCTTATGAAAGAAGATGCACAGTTTCTGAAAATGAAATAATGGATGTGAGCCTAGATTACGATCATCCTCCCTAGACCAGTTTATTTTCCCATCATTATTTCCGATAGCAAATGAGCTTAAACTACGTCGAACTTTATGGAACAGAATCAAATGAGTCAGACTAACCAGGAAAAAAGTCTGACTTATTTGGTGAACTCACTTTATGGAACAGGCCCATGTAGAAAAAGAGCAATCCTGCACTTTGTTAGAGCTGATCTGTTTTCATAAGGACTGGCAGCGGTGCCTTATCCATCATACAGGAGGGCATCAGATCTGATCTGATGTTGTGATTCTGCACATATGTCGAAGGCGTTCTGACCACTCATGCACACAGCCTGCATTTAAACATCCTACAAACAATAATATTGGCGTACATCATCATGTCCTTGAAAAACAAACCCTCAGAAAAAAACATTAGTCCGGTTGCATAATATTTACATTGAATATTTCCTTCTCAGGGGTTTATGAGATTCTTCTTTCTTTCTATGCCATCTATCTGTTTAGAATGAAGCAGATATTTTTGCTGAAATGTAAAAGTAAACACTGCTGTGGAAGTCCCTCCATTTCCTGCTGACTTCCTGTCATGGGGATTTATGCACATACACACACTCCCATACACACCCAGTCTCTCTCTCTCTCTCTCACACACACACACACACACACACACACAAACACTTACTCTCTTAAAAGGGAGGGTGGTGCTCTGTCTCCATTTCCCAGCAAAGCTATGCCTGTCAGCATTAGTTTTTCTACACTGACCCGTCATAACCACTACACAAACAGGTGGATCAGGGGTGAAGTGGAAGTCAAACAGAGTAGAAATATTTAACCCCACAATAAATCCATCTAAAAAAGTGTCCTTTTAGCCAATAGTGTTGCTTAAAGTTTCATCAGAGCCTCTCATTTCCCATCATTACTTTTCAGACCAGGTCATAGACTACTCATTAAATGAATCCTCTTACACTCCAGATTCACTTTAATGACTCATATAAGTCACAGAAATGGCCACGCTTGGTAGTTTTACTATGAATCCACACATGCTTAAACACTTATTGAACTCAAAAAGACAAATTTAAAAACTACTCTTTCACTTATTCTCATTTTCTGTTGAAATGCAGAACCTGTGCTATGGGAAACCTTTGGTAAGACCTAGTCTACTGTACATCTTTGTGTGTTTCCCTCCCTTAATTTGTAGATTTATTTATTCTGACTACCTACCGCTGGAGAAAGCTATTGAACAATAATGATAAAAGTATTTCTCACCACCACGGGAGCGGTAGCAGCGTGTTACGCTTTGAATTATGATTGAAACAGAAAGGATATGAAATATTCATCTGTGGTCTCCTGCAGGGACTGCATGCTGTTAAAAAGCCATTGATTTGACAAGCCAAACAAACGTTGATGAGGCCTGATAATCAATGGCGGCATTGATGACAGTATGTGGTGGCCCTGGGCTCTGAGCGATTGGATGGGCTCACTGTGAATAATGAATGAGGATATTCCTGATTGATCAGTGAGGTTGTCTCTCCTTCAGACACTCAGGTGGCATTTCAATTGGGCCTCCAGCATCACAGATTTTACAGCAGCGACACCCCGACACCGGATGTTCTGGACAAGTGACCTCAGTATCGCTTCCCAATATGACTAAAATGTGCATTTTTGGTCCATTCGTGGTGGGAAAAATTCATAATGAGTAAATTTATGAGATAGGAGAAACAGGGCCTTTCAGGGGCACGACCTGTATGTCCCTAAAATTCAGACAGGACCTTCCCTGAGTTTCTCCTTGACTAGAAAATGTCCGGACTGTTTTTTTCTGGCACCCAAAGGTGCACACACACATTCATACCCCCAAACCTATGCATAAAACCCACCACACACAGGTGACACCGGCAGCTTTCTCTCACTTGACTGGCTTCCCCACACCATTGCTGAATGTCAACTCCCGTTTCTTTTCTTTTGTACTTGGAGGTGTTGGGGGGGGGGGGGTGATGAGGGGAAATAAAAACAGCAAACAACAAAAAAGGTCCCCAACAATGCCAGTATCTTTGTGGCATATTTTTGCTGTTGTGTCCTTCTCATCACTCCCCTTCTATCTCCCTCCTTTCCCTTTGTGCCCCCCCCCCCTCCACATTCACACACCCTCATTGAATATCACTTAGCTCTGCCCTTGAATCCTCCTCTATAAGTGCATACACTGAGGCGCTCTCTGAAAAGATTTGAAGAAGTGGGTGGGAAGTTGTAGCAACACCATTGGTCGACTATAGTTAATTGTTGTCTCGACATAACAGAAGCAAGTTTCTTGTCAGTGTGTTTGCTTGAATCCTTCTGTGTTGCAGTGGGTGGGTGGCAATGAAGAAACACTTTCGATACACATTTGACACTTTATAGCACTAAATTGTCCCTTCGTTATTTGCTTAGTATGGTTTTGAACTTCGCTTTGTTCCAATTCTCTCTCTGAACTCTGAGTTTCTCTCCCTGTGTGAGTATTTATTTCAATAATGGGATGACTGTGTTGCTGATAAAAAAAAAAGTGCATCTATCTTTCTAGCCAATGGAAAAAAAAACCTCCAGGATTTGTCTTTAACTAATTAGCCAATTCCTCTGCCGCTTTTCCTTTCAACACAAAGACAACCTATTATTATTATGGACATTTTTATATTTAGAATTATTATGACGACCATCTTTCTTCTCGATTTCGAACCTGTCTATAGATCTCACATTATTCCACTTTCTCTTTTCTTCTTTGTGTATTTTTGTACCCCTAACCTGCTCAGGATTTTAATGTTACTTCTTGAAAACTTATTTGTAGAATGCATTCATGCATTTTCAATGCCTTACAACTTTTCACTTACGTATAATTTTTTTTAGTTTGTTGCTTAATATGGTGCAAAACACGTTTGTACAGGCTCCCTTTTATAAGTAAATGTAATAAACTAGTAGAAGAAGCAAAAGCAGGAGACAGCAGTGCAGTTGGTGGGGGTCTGTGATGCCATTAAATTCATTGCGACACGCGGCCGGATAGTATTTTCCACTTTTCCCTTCATCGTTGTGTTTGTAGACATTTTGTCACGTCTCACTTGAATTATGGCACCACTGGTTCCGACCGTTTCCGGTGGTGCTGTTCAATTTCATTTATATCCACACATATAGAGACACACGCACATGTGCGAGCACACCCATGAACCGCTGTGGTACAGCTTTCTTTCAGTTTTTTTCTGGTCCCGCAACAAGCTGGCGACGCTTCCAGGGTATACCCTGCCTCTCTCCCATAACCAGCTGGGATAAGCTGCATTGTAAGCCGTGACCCGCGAGGTGGAAAAGCATCTGAGGACGAGACTATCAAGAAAATGGATTATTATATCTTACCGTGGCCCAGGTGGTCGAGCAGGTTGTCCAATGATTGTATAATGTAATATTGCAGACAGGTATCCAGTCATATTTACTTTCACATACTTATGGGAACAATATTTTGCAGATTTTTTAGCAGTTGGGAAACAACAAAGACTTTTGTTTTTCGTGAGAAGCTGCAGCATTTAACTGTCACACAACCTGTAGCCAGCTTTGGGCACCATTACTGCTGGATCCACAACATTAAAAAACATAAAAACTGGCAAAGCTTTCTTTTTCTCTGTTTATATTCATATTTTCTCTCTTTTTCTCCCAACCACAACTTGACTGCTCACACAAATGTTGCTTGTTTTCTTTGTTTTTTCTTCTTCTCTGTATGTGGAAACAGGTTTTTATTTTATTTTTTTAAGAAATGGCTGCAGGCTACACGACTAACGCTGCTGAAAGGAATAAATAGAATTGGAAAATCCAAGCTTGATCAATCTGGTCTGCGGAGGTTTTTGAGCAACTTTTTTTATTGAATAAGTGAAGAGGGAAATCAAAAACAAGACAGCGAAACTAGTTGTGTTGAAACCAAACAGAACTTCTCATAATGGAAATACAAAAAATAACTTCCAGTAACTGAGTAAGAAGCTGAATTCAACTAAGTCTGATTGTTCAGTGGAAAAAGGCTAAACTTATATGTACTATTATTCACCAAGGAGAAAGAATTAAGAACTAATACGCCTTACCAGTGCTGAGGGGCTGTAGTTCACACCCACAGAGATTCACTGAGTATTTTAATTACTGCTCTGATACAACTTCTTAAGAAATTTCCCAAATTCATTCAAGATATCAACAAATTTCGTCCTAGCAACAAAATGAACTGGGTCCGAGCTGAATTCATCTTCATGTGTCTTTTCCCGTCGAGTCTCCGAATCCCTGAATGAACTCTCGCCCTCATCGTCTTCGCTGTCTGCGCTCCCAATGTTAATCCACCGCCTACAAAGAGTTAATTTGGATGGAGGCCAAACCACAGCTTGCCATGTGGGATTCTTATTTCAGAGCATGAGGCTGAAGACATCCTAACAGCCATTGTACACACGTCAACTGCAACATTATTGTGTGTGAATAAAGAACAGTTATGTATTGTCCTGCTCCACAATAAAGAAATCCCAGCAGTCCTTTCTGCTCTCAGGAATTAACCCTGTCTTTAGGCCTCAGTCGACCAAATTTTCCCGTCGAGAAACCGAGCAGTCCATGATGCACAAAAGAGAGGAAGAATAGCTAATACCAATATTTGTTCCTCTCCATTACAGTTTTAAATGGAAATCAATGTTGCAGAGGGAATGAGAAGAGCTCTTAACGTTGGGGTGATAATCACATTAAGACAAGGCTTAAATCAACAGCAGACCTCGGCCTCTGGAGGGGAAAGAACAAAACACAAAGACCCAAACTATTCAATTCTCTCTCTCTCTCTAGTAATCTATCAATCACTCTCACACAACAGTCGTCTCCAGTTCCCAAACCGCTGTCTGGTTGCTGGGATAACACCCGTAAGTTTCACCATGGTAACATCTGGAATAAAGGTGGGTGGGCAGAGTGCCAGGACAAGCCTGGAGTTTCACTGTGGCCATAAAACTAACAAAAATAAATCTTTTTTCATCTGCTCTTCCCAGCAAGATGCAGAGACATTCATGCACATCTCAGCCAATTTAGTCCCAGTTAACTGTTTCTCGGCTTCAATAACAGACAGTCAAGGTATTTTTTCACACACACACACACACACACACACACACACACACACACACACACACACACACACACACACACACACACACACACACACACACACACACACACACACACACACACACACACACACACACATATATTAAATTCTACTGTTACTGTCGATTCCCTGACAGCTGAACTTGCAGCAGGGGGTTCTGTCTTTGTGTGGGCTCTGACATAGTGGCATGTTCTGGAGGAGAAGTGAAGTTTTTGAGTTTCTCCCTTGCCTGTGTTTGGTATTTTGGTGACCTGCCAGATGCCAAAGTGGGAGGAGATGCACAGAAGGGGGAGTGTCTGTGGTGATTCAGTAAAGCACTACAATCATAGGTCAAGAGCTTCATCTCATCTGTCATGTCTGTTACAATATTAATTACACATTTTGAACTGAGCAAGAAGTTCTTGTTTCTAGTCGACACGAGGAGCTGTGAGGAATTCCTCTCGTGACTTTTTTCCCCAACAATCCAAATGGCTCATAGGTGTGATTATGAATGGTTGTTTGTTCTTCTACACGGCCACGTGAGTTATCCAGAGTATACTCCACCTCTCACCCAACATCAGCTGGGATGCGCTCCCTACCCATGTGATCCTGCACAGAAGAAGCTTCTTTTTTTTAATCATTCTTTTGCACTTACACTTTTCAATAAGATTGAAGTCAAAGGACATCTATCCTGAGTATAAACAAGGTGTATATATCCTGCCCTTGGAGTCCAGGCACTGGTGGTGGTGGTGGTGGTGGTGGTGGCTGATGACTCTGTGAAGATGTGGGAGTGATTGGGGAGGTAAAGGAGATGCATATCAGCAGTATAAAATAATATAATAAAGGTATGGAGAGATTCATACTTTAAACTACAGCAACAAATTAAACGCTCACGATAAGCATGTGTCAATGCAATATGATAGACGTGACCATCAAATAGTGAACAATGGCAATCTCATTTCAGGGCCCCAACCATAAAAGCAGGAAAGGAAGTTGATTGGGCGTGACACACAAACTGGCATAAGAATTCAACTATATTCCAGGTGAGCAAAGGTTTTTTTTCTACGTTTGAGTGTAAAATGCTTCCAAAGTATGCAAAAGTCACAATATTTTCATGCAATCTTATGCAAATGGTACAAGTTGCAGTCACTGTACACGTGTTTTTGTGATCATTGCACCACACTGATTGAATATTAAATAAATTAACAGTTAGGACCTGAATCTGACACACAAACCTGTGCTCCTCAAACACGGGTAGGTGAAATTCTCACAAGTTTTATACGACAATACCTGATTTGTCGTAATAACTTTCATTATGGCTTCCTGATTAAAGCATGCCCAGTTGTACATGTAAGCACCATGACACTTTCCAAACATTTCAAACATATAACATTTGGACTGTATACTATTTACACTGTGAAAATGAGTTTCACATTTTATCAAGTTAAAGGCCAGAAAATTCACCCGATTAAAAAAAACAAAAAAAGAAGTAATATTCCCTGTCCCATTTTGAACACGTTAGAAACAAATCAGTAACAAGAAACAGGCACTGAGACACAAAACAGGATATATTCATGTTCACTTGCTGTAATCCAACACGCAATCTCCCCCCTCATCTCACTGTGTCTAATTAATGACACAATCCCGACCTCCATGTGCCCATACAACGTATTGGAACACAAGTCCCAACGCTGGAAGGTACAAAACACACACTCACACACTCACACACACACACAGGTTCCTCTCCCGTTAACATCCTCTGTGCTTGGAGGGTGAAGATATGCAAAGCGTCACTATCATCAAAACAAAAACTGCAAGGGAATATAGGGCAATCGAGTGAATTAAAATGCATCCTGGGAGACGTGTCTTTCTTTCTCTTCTCCTGACTCTCTCCCGTCTGTTCTTCAGTGTTCTTGCTGGAGAACTGTACTTTTCTTTGCAATTCAATTCAAATTAATCCCCCATCTTTTGGCCAGATGCTGATCCATATCATGACAAGCATCTGCGATTGTTTTAGATTTTAAAAAATTGAAAACAGTGAAATCTGAATGTTTTCATTACACAAATAGACATTCTTTTCCACTTCCACTTGCGAGATATTGGTACAGTGGTGGATATTCAATATATAAACATAATTTCTGAGGATGAGAAGATATTACTTAAGTTCAAGACCACCAAATTTGTGTGTTATCATGTCAAGCTGTTTGAGTGAAAAATCCAAACTAATCAGATAACAGTAACGATAAAAACCATAAAATGCAACATAAAACTATTTTGTCTAACATCATGGAATAAACAAACCTCTATTGAACAGTTCATGATGTTATAACGCTTGTTCTAGTGCTGATATGTTGATGGCAGACACTACTGATCAGTAGTCATCATACTACTAGACAAAACAATACCCATTGTGTAAAATTATGTTGAATTATTGCAGTTTATTCAGCTCATCTAACAATATCTTAACAAATGTGTGAAAAGTAATTCTGTCTGCCCCATTTAAAACAATGTGAGAAGACTATTATTTCTGTCAGATCAGAAGAGGCAAATCAGGCAATAGGGGGCCTCAACACATGCCTTGAATGTACTCTACAGTCCACATGGGAGGTGGTGGGTTTAAAAAAAGGGGGGGGTTGAGTGAGAGGTGATGTCCAGCCAATGTCCAGACTAATGCTGATCAATAAATCAATGGAAAGGTCACGCGAGCAGGTGGTTAGAGAGTCGCTATTGAGAGCTGCTCTTCATCTGATCAGTTAGATTAGCAGCAGGAAACTGCAATACACATTTCCTCTACAGCTGTTTATCTTCCTCCCTTTCTGTCACCTGATCAGTAAAGCAACTATTCTTTAACACAAATATATCAATAAAATCCTGGTACAGGTGAACTATTGTGGGATGGGTGCTCTAAAATGTTCAGGTGTGTTTCATCATTATGGGTGTGAATGGAGATACGATTCCCAAGGCACTCGAGTTGTTTTGAAGTAAATCGCTACAGTTAATGTTTTTGTGTGAGATATAATAGCGTCTTGATTCACCTTCACTTGGGAGAAAACGCAACCAACCACCCACATGTTCCGCTTTAATCCATACGACTTAATCTTTAGTGGAAAAAGGCTACGCTTATCGTGTCTGCCGCATGTAAGTCTGTTTTTATCCACTCCTCTCTCCATCAGAGAGCCCCGCTCAAAGAAACACATACACGCACACACACACACACACACACACTCACACGCAAGAAATGCACTTGTGAAAGCGCTACCCTTCACATACATACACAAATATGCACAAAGACACACACCGTGTGTAAAGAGGGCTCATGTAATTACTCCAGTACAACAGCGCTACAAAACGCCAGACAGTGTTTGCATCAGCGTGTATGTGTTTAGAGTTTTGTAATTAGCAGAATACATTTAAATACATTTGGCTGAAACACTCCAGGGAGAGTTCCTGTTTGCTGTGTCTGCCCCAATCTCAGGCTGCCTTTATTCTCCCTTGCTTGCATCTCACACCGCCTGCAGTTCTCCTGTTATTTTAAATTTACCAATCAAACCCTTTCCCTTCATGCACTGGGGTTTTTGTTCTCTCTTTTATGTTCTACCTCAACAGAAACCAGCCGATCAATGTGCTCATTGACCCTGCTTTGTAGTTTGCATAATAGTTGGTCACGTTGGCTGAAAATCAAAAATCCCAAGTCTGGACCTGTTTTTAGCTTAACGCCAAATAATAAGTCAACTTTCTTGAGGACAATGTAGTCGAATTTAAGGATCTCCATTTGAACTGAAACATTTTTTTAATAAACAGAGTACATATAAGAAAGTTACTCAATAAACCACAAACAACAAATTAATTTATTAACATCCAAGTTGCACATTTTACATCACTGGACTCTGCAGTGAGAACTTTCACCCGACCTCTCCATCACGCCCCTCCCTGCTCATCAAACCCTGTCTTAATTATTCAGCAGGCAGCCTGATCTCTTTCATCTCTCTGTTAATTGCTGCAGTCGACTTCTCACTGGGACCACTGTTCCCAATGAAAGCCTCTGCATGAATTGTATTACAGCACCGGAGGATGCATGTGTGGCAACTATTTGTGGTGTCGGGGTTGGGGTGGGGTGGGATGGAGGTGCAAGGAAACAATGGTTAACTTAAAACTACGGGTGGAATACCACTAATTGCAGACACACTCAGGGACACAGGATAGTCGAACATGCATTCATGCATCTGTAGATTTTTGTTGGGTAAATGTGATGAGATGAAATAAAATTATATAAAAGACATCTTAATTTTTATTGTGAGATTAAGATTTCATAAACTAAGTAATATTAAACTGGTATTATGTTGCACAGTCACCGTAGTTACAGCATCAGGCACATCCAAATCACTAATTAATTTAATCATTACATCAACAACTTCCATTGTGGGAACTTGTGGCGGCCAACAAACAATACATGTATTGTAAGTTAAAAGTCAGTTTCACCATATCGTTCAAATTGACCAATAAATCAGCGAGGTCGATAAATAAGGCTGGATGCAGAATTCTGTGAATCTACATGAAAAGAATTTTGTCTGCACTACGGTCAATGAATTCCCATCAATTGGCAGCATTTCAGTCATCAAGAACTATTTTTGTGAAAGAGTGATATTACTTCCACCCTACAAACACAATTCCTGACTGAATGTGGACTTGATTAAACACTGAGGATATCTAAAAGTTGAATACTGTGCTGTGTTTGATAATCAAGTCCCATTCAGGGAGAAATAACTGAATAGACGCTGCTATATGTTGCTGCCTAGATGCACTTCAATTACAATCTCTCTGAAAAGTTTAAGCACTTCACATTTCACATTTAATGTAATGAACTTTCTCATTTACTACAATGACTACTCTCGTCTGATGGATCTGAGCAGCCACACACTTTTGACACTGCAATTGCCAACACTTTGCAATCAATGCAGAGCTCCAAATATGTATGTACAGTTTTTATTTTCTTTAGAATATTACTATTTCCAGATATATTGCCAATAAATTTTTACCCAATATCAATATTCCCTATGGGTCTGAAAAATCCCACCATTAGTCGGGATATATGTTATCTGTTTTTTGCTCTTATACTTCTACCCAAGGGAGCAGCAACTGGAAAATCCCAGGAAGTAAAGCAAAAGGTTTAAGGCATGTCTGAATTATTTACTGGGCAAAGGAGGGAGCTATTGTTTGATTTAAACTTCTTTTTAGAGACTCTACACCAGTACCCACTGATACGGAAAACAAAAAAAAGATCTAAAGTTGGGGACCGTGGCATTATCAGACATGCTCAAGGGGTGAGAAAGGTGACAATATGCAAAGCCCAACTGGAAGAAAAATTTTAATTCACTATACAATAAAGTTCTTGCCAAAGGGCAAACGTTGCACAAGTGGAATTTTGAATTAGATGTAGTCTAGCTGAGGTTAGACCCTATGGAAACAAAGTCAAATCAACAGGAGTCAACGACATCAGGTTAATAATTTAAACCCGAAATATCATCATCATCATCATCAACATCATCACTTAAGCCCATTAAAGTCATTATAACACCTCAGTAAGGTTATTATAATGCGTAAATAAGAAATCGACACATGCAGGCAGATAAAACCTGACCTCACAAGGAACCTAATGGGATGAATATTAATCAACAATCCTCGGTGACAGGAGTACGACAACAAACCCCTTTTGGAAATTCATTTAAGAATATAGCGTAGTGGCTACATGTAACGTTTGTCATATCGGAATAAAATGTTCAACAAATAAGCAGAAGAGAGGAAAAAGACAGTAAATGTGGTGGGGCAGGAGGAACAGCTGGTATTGTAGTTAGACACACAGCTTCATAATCAGTAGACAGACATACTGGCGCGTATGAACACACAGGAGTGGGAGTGATGGGGTGAAAAGTGATGGATAAAGAGAGGGAGACTGGGGAACGTTGGCCACAAGAACAGGGATGACTGGGTTATACCTTTGGTCTAAGATATACCGTTTGAAAGAAGACAGATATATTAAACATGTCTGCCTAGGTGGACTGCCTGGGAGGGAGGCGTGTGTAAGAAAAAAATAAAGACAGTAAGGACAGATGAAACTAGATTTTTTTGGTGTAGTAGAAAAGGGCAAAAGCAAGACAGAAAGAAAAAGCAGTTAAAGTAAAGCAGTTGGGAAAAGATTAAGAAAAGGAAGAGAGAAAGAATTCAAGGAAAGTTACGACAGTGAATGAGCGCCGTGGAAAGGATATATCATGTTTTCACAGACAGCCACTTAAGCCGCTGAAATACTACATTCTGACTGGACCTTTGGAGCATCACACACTCGTACGTGAGCCCACAAATACACACACACACAGACACACACACACACACACGGCACCACTAAAACATACATCAGTGGGCTGGAAATGGCACATGATAAATTCTGAAACGCAGTACATTTTGTCTAAAAGATTTAACATCTAATTCAAGCCTGACAGCTCCGTCCATCTCAAAGACAAGCCTGCAGCATTGATCTCCTCGCCACGTACAGGCAAGCCTTGGACTTCTCAGATTGTTACACACAACCAAACACACTCTTTCTGAGACAGGTTAAGGTGGGTTCAGACCACTTCACAGATCCACACAACTTATAAATCAGGATGCCCATATCTTGGTAAAGCAACCAAGATGACTTGCTCATTGTTGAGACTATTAGTTTCCTCATTAGCATCGAAAGCTTAATTTCCTCCACTTGGCTGTTTTCTTTCTTAGTTCTTTCAATCTTTACTTCTGCACCCTGGGGAATCATCAGGTATCCTCTGCCGCGGAGACCATTTGGAAGAGTAATCAGTGTAATGTGTGTTAGTGTTTGTATTGGCATCTGTTGTGCTTCAATGTATTTGCAGCATTGTTGACAGGTCAATATGGAAGGTTGCGTTTTTGCTTGATAAAAATGCTGAAAAAAACTCCCAACATTTAAAAATTCCTTCCATGGAACATCTCCCATCCTTCAGAGAGGTTGAAAATGATTGAAGTACTAGTGTAGTTGTTTTTTTGCTGACAATCAAATAAATGCAAGTGAAAGCTCTGTCTCCTTAACAGGGAAAACAAAAATATATGAAATACAGGCACACACGTGTGCACAGGTAACACCTAATGCAAAGCACTTGTGTATGACTGCAAGATGCATGTTTATAGTGTTGGTTCAAAGCTCTTGGAGCATCTATTGATATTAGCCAAGTGTGAACTTTGACCTCTGACTCTTATAAAGGCAGATAGCAAGTTGCGGTGAGAATGAGGGGAACAGCAATGTGACTCTCAGAGTCCACACACACACTGAATCAGTCGTCACTGGACTTTTTGAAATTAATGGATTCCAATGCTTCAGATCATGAGTTGGCTTGTTGCCCTGTAGCCAGTCCAGCTACAGCTCCGGTATTAAGAAGGAGAGCATTGGAGACTCAGATGCTTGGACTCATAATAATTTTGGGACTAGAATGCAGAGGCCACAAGAAACACCAACCACATTACTGACACCACATAAAAATATTGGTTTACTGGATGATCAAAGCATAATAACAAATCATAAAATAAGTTCACAAGGAATAGAAGTAGGTTCACTTGAAAGTCACTGGATCGACTTGGTTCCACTGATTTCAGTCTACATGTCAGTCAGTGTTCCATCGTAGCTCCAGGACTTTTCTGTTCTTCTCATGTTCTCATGGTTTTGTGTCGTGATCTCTCACTATTGTTCCACACTTTGGATCAGTTATCATTTGGATATGGCTGATATCCAAACGATTTGAATATGACTATTCACAAATACCTTTTTGACCTCTTTTGAAAATAAATATACAGTCAAATATACAAATATAGAGCCCTCGCGCATCAACACTCGCAACTTCACCTCATTGCGGATTTTTGGTCTGCAGTCACGTGATACCGTACGCGCATCCTATTGGCTGACGGCATTCGGAAGTGCGCTACGTTCCGTGAGTCTCGGACTTCCGTGAGACAAAAAAGTGCTTTGAACAGTCGATAAGAGTTTTGGAAAAGGCAATACAGATAGAACGTGGTTTAATATCAGTATGGGGAGAGGGTTCATAAATATTTAAATTACCGTAAATGATTACATAAATAGTTTGTCGCTCTAACGCAAATTCATTAATCGCGTGTGGTTCCTGGAACGCATTAACCGCGAGGAACGAGGGCGCACTGTATGCAGGTTCGGTTAGGATAATTTAGGTTAGGTTGAACTAGGTTAGATTAGGTTAGGTTATGTTAAGCTAAGTTGGTTAGGTTAGTTTAGTTTAGGTTGGGCTAAAATAGATTAGGTTAGATTAAGCAAGGTTAAAGTAGGCTAAAATAGATTAGGTTATATTAGATTATGTTAAACTAAATTATTTTAGGTCAGGTTAGGTTAAACTAGGTAAAGTTAGGTTAGGTTAGATAAGGTTAGGTTAAGCTAGGTTAGGTTCAAATAGGTGAAGTTAGGTTAAGCTAGGTAAGGTTAGGTTTGGTTAAGCTAAGTTAGGTTAGGTTAGTTTAGGTTAAGCTTTCTTTGGATCTGTTTCAACCAGATTTAAATCCTTGGACCACAAACGTCTGGTATTAAGAACCGGTGCAAAAACAGAGATTTCAAATTGTGCCCAGCTCTGGTAAGATATGTGCAATCAATGCAAGGCAGTTCATGCACACAACCACACTCACACATGAACACACACTCCTGCCAGGTCTTGGGGGACCATGTCAGAACATATTAGTGACAGCACCCCACACTCAACTCAGCAAGGTAACACCAGCCCAATTTGTTTCCTTAATAGCTGGCATTTTATTCACTCAGTCACTCATTCAACCCCCTCACCCACATCACCACCACCCCCAACATACACACACACCCACACCCACATACACTTGTCATTATACAAGCATACCCTTGAGCAGGCCTCAAGTTCATCTGTTGGGGGTGCAGAGAGAGTGTGGTTGATATTAGGAGAGGTCACATTGCACTGTAAACACGCTTTGTCTGCTTATTCATTTATTTACTATGCTCTCCCATCACACCACTCAGCTTGTCAGCAGTAGGGGGCTGGAGGAGAGGCGGTTCGGGTTGTGAGCAGCGTTTGTGTGTCGGCAATTTGGACACACTTAAGGTGATGGATAACTCGTGTCCGACGCCGTTTCTCAGGGAGAAATATTCATTATGAAAGTCAATTATTTTGTTTGAATACAAGTTTGAATTTCAGATGTTTGGATATTGTGCAAAAAAAAAAAAAGAAGATGAATACGCTCACGTGAAAACCCACCATAGCGTGTCCCCGTGTTGACTGTAGCAGCCACGTCCCCGGTATCGACCCCCCTGCTGTTTAATATTCATAAAGTCTATTTTAGCAGCTTCACTTGCTGTAGCACCGCAACGCTCCTGCCCTCTCGCTAAATCCATTCTCATTGATCACAATTGGCTTTCCCAAACACACATCGATCCCTTTCAAACTCAAGGCTTCAAGGTCCTCTCAAAACACACTCGCCTCACAATTCACTTACAAATGAAGTCCTTCCCCCCATCTGGAGTTTGATCAGAGAGATTATTTTTGATCTTTTAACCATTGTGCAATTACTGTTCTCACTGAAAGCAATAAAAATTGATGTCTGCTATCGAGTCCAGACCTTGTATGGGGACGTGTCACTCTTGGATATTACTTTTACCACCAGGAGTCACAGTGGAAGTTGTTTGAGATGCTGAGAGTGAAGATCTAATGTTTGCTTTTTCTTATCACACTCAAATTTACCTGCCGGAGTCAAGCCGAAGCATTTTACTGCATTACTCACTTCTGTTACACAAGATTTGAACACGTGTTGTGTATGTGCATGTGGGTAAATAAGTGAAAAAGTGCCAGCATATGTGCAGTAGTTGTTATGACACTGAGATGTCTCCAGGCTGGAATAAACTGATTTAAAGCATTGCTTTAAAATGAACTCAAGACTGTGAAGAGATGTAGTCTAAGTGAAGGAGCAGATGGTAGAAATTGAAAGAGATTTCTGTTTTCCTTTTTAATTTTCTCTTCATTCCTTCTCTGTCTCTCTATTGGGACCCTGTGGCCACTCATCTGCATGGCTAATCATCCCATTGTGTTAATTATGGGTTGGGAGGTAGCCTCGAGCAAAGAAATAAAAGACATCACATGTGCACGCAGACGCATGTCATGGATGCACACGTTCATACGAGCTCAAACATGTTTATTTTGTCTGGGGTAGACAAACTCCGGCATACACATTTGTTTTACCTATCTGAGAGATATCTGTACACCTGTACCTAGCATTGTGGAAATGTACACACACACACACACACATACAGCACATGCACAGTTTCAAAAAAGAGGACCTTGTCTGAATTATTTATTCCCCCAAATTGGGAAACAATAGTTGTGTGCTCACAGACAGTAAACAAATTCATCAGAAATCTCCCAAGTACAGAAAATATGAAAAATTTAATCATTCTGCAGAATAAAAATTTATAAGGAAATGTACAAAATCAATATTTCATGCTACTTACTGTACCTATTCTTTATTACAAACCTATTCAGGAAGAGGCATTAAAAATTAAAGCTGGCAAAAAAGACAGGAGGGAGGGGGGGGAAAATGACGCATAGAGGGGGGGGGGGGTTACTGCAAGGGACCTGAGTGTTCAAAAGCAATACTGTTTCATTCATGTTTAAAGGCGCTTTTTGTCTCTCTAAGAGGCACAGAAGCAGTTTTGAAACAGCAGAAATGCTTTGATAGATTGAACACTCTGAGCAGCCAAGATGCTGTCAACATATATAACAATAAAGAAGTGGTGGGGATGTTTTTAACTGTAGTTTTTCAAGGTTATGGCCCTGGCGAAGATTTCGAAGGCACCACTTGCGCTGCTTGCATTACTGGTTATGCATGGACAGTTGCGTGCCTAACCCACAACACATTAATGAAAACAGTTGGGAGTGTGTATTCATGCAGCACAACTGTATATTTTACAGAAAGCTTTGATTCATGCATTAGCACTTAAGCTAAATTGTGCAGGCTCTTTCACGCCAATAAAGAGCATGTACTGTATGTTACTGCTAGCTCATCTATTCTTCACTTTTCTGCTTCATGTCATTTATATTCGCCATGCACTTTAGACACACACGCTGGCCTTTAACCTCCACTTACTCCTTCACTGCATTCAGCCTCCGCCCTTAACCAATTCATAAGTCACATTTATCTCAGGGCAATAATAGGTTATTATATCCTTCCTCGTTCATCTTCATTATCCTCGGCTCAATTAAATATTGTTTGGCTTAAACATGTGAATAACAGTGTAAGGACTAAGAAGTCGATAAACCAAAACCCCAGAGCAATGGAAGGAATTAAACAGCCTGATGAGTCACTGGAACCGTTTTTCTAGCATCCATATGGCTCTGGTTTGGGCGAAGAGAAGAAAATGTTTTCAGGCCACAGGATCAGTCTAAGTGTGACAGAGATGGGGAGACCGCAGCAGTAAAGATGGCCATGACGTTGGACTCATGGTTGTATTAAAACGCCAGAGAAAATCTTCAATGACACATTTAAAATTATTTAATAGCTTTTTTTGAATGTATTTAAAAAAAACCCACAGCTGTTAAAAACTATATGTTTGTCTTATACAATAATATAACCAGTTTATATGGCCGGTAGTTGAAGAGTACTACAGATGCAGTATTTGCTTTGAGGATGTTGATAGAGAAGTACAGAGAAGGCCAGAGGGAGCTGCATTGTGTTTTTGTAGATCTGGAGAAAGCTGATGACAGGGTGTCCAGAGAGGACCTGTGGTATTGTATGAGGAAGTCTGGAGTGGTAGAGAAGTATGTTATAGCGGTGCAGGACATGTATGAGGACTGTAAGACAGTGGTGAGGTGTGTGTAGGTGTGACAGAGGAGTTCAAGGTGGAGGTGGGACTGCATCAGGGATCAGCTCTGAGCTCTGAGTGTCAGGTGTGATGTGTGATAGAAGAGTTTCAGCTAAAATGAAAGGAAAGGTGTACAAAACTGTGGTGAGACCAGCGATGTTGTTTGGTCTAGAGACAGTGTCACTGAGGAAAAGACAGGAGACAGAGCTGGAGGTAGCAGAGATGAAGATGCTGAGGTTCTCTCTGGGAGTGACCAGGATGGATAGGATCAGGAATGAGTACATCAGAGGGACAGCACATGTTAGAGGTTTTGGAGATAAAGTCAGAGAGGCCAGACTGAGATGGTTTGGACATGTCCAGAGGAGAGATAGTGAATATATTGGTAGAAGGATGCTGAGTTTTGAACTGCCAGGCAGGAGGCCTAGAGGAAGACCAAAGAGGAGGTTTATGGATGTAATGAGGGAAGACATGAAGGTAGTTGGTGTGAGAGAAGAGGATTCAAAGGACAGGGCTAGATGGAGGAAATTGATTCGCTGTGGCGACCCCTGAGGGGAAAAGCCGAAAGGAAAAGAAGAAGAAGATATGGCCGGTAGTTGGAGTTCCTAACATGACGTTCACATTTTAATCAATAGTTGTAGGAATGAACATTATTCAGAAAAAATATTACTTCTGTGAATATTTTGTAAGTTTAGACGGGACGTTAAGTAAAGGTGTGAAAAAGTTTCACTGATTTTCAATGTGACACAGCTTGATTTGATTGTTTATTTGTCATTACTGTTAAAAGCAAGATTTTCAAAAACAAATCAATAATAAGCACAAGCAAAACATAAATCTGTCATGAAATGGAATTTTTATTTTCCTGATTTCACAGCGAGTCGTCCCTTTTGGACACACAGTGTGTGACTGTGTGACAGGAAGTGTTAGCTGTCCTTCCTGATTGTACTGACCTTATTTGGTCAGTACATGAATAGCGATGGTGGGATACAGCAGTAAAAGCAGCTACAGCATTACACGCACATCCACACACAGACAGACAGAAAGACATAAAAAGAAGAAGGCAGAGACGAATCTTGTCGTTCAAGAGACTCTAATGGAAGAAGGATGTTAGGTATCACACTGATCTTCTCCAGACTGTTAACCCATAACTGTAACTCTATCCACCTGGGTTTTTTTTCCTGTAATGTATTAATGGTGGTTCACTTGAAAGGAAGTTGGTCAACTTCTGGAACTTCTGGGGTTATATGTCTTGTCTTCAAACCCCCATTTGGTGACAATCTGAGTTTTCATATCCCACCCAGTCCTCCTGTCCCTCATGGCAAACATCCAGACATTTAGAGCCATGTCTCTCCTCTCATCCCTGTGGTAGCCCAACATCCAACTCCTCTCCTCCCTTCCCTCCTCCCCTTCTTTGTCTCCCTCTCTCCCAGTGGAAGTGTAACGCAGGGCCCAGGGCCCCTGACTCTAATTGCTGGTGAATAGAGTGTTTTCATGGGGTGTTAGTCAGGGCCCTCCCCTGGATTAGCATGCTTACATACACATGCGCACGCACACACAACATGTACTCAGATACACAAATGGATTAGTGTGTTCACTCATGGGGAAAGGAGGTTGATTTGAGCCGACAGCAGCGGCCCAGTGGAGAAAAGCCTGGGCAAGCCTGGTGGATTGTGAAGCACACACACATGCACACGCGTGTGCACACGAACAAAAATACAGAGAGAGAGCATAAGAGAGACGACACTTCAAAGTTGCACTCACTCATGTGAACACTCGCGCGTACGAACAATCTCAGCTCCCAAGTGGAGGCCTTGTGCTGCACAAAACATATGGGGTGAATCATGTGCTAACAGGGAGTACTGATTAACACATCTGGAGGGAGCTGGTGGGGGCGAAGGGCAAGGGAGGGGTGGAGGGTGCATGGAAAGGAGGGGTGGGGTTGGGGGGCAGATGGAATACCAAGAAGCAAGAGAGACATAAGAAGACGGAAGTAAGAGTAATTCTGATTCAACGTGTCTGATCAACTCGAGTACGAAAGAAAACAGACGGGAAAAACACAACAACAAGCCGGAGACTATAAAGACGCTGTGAGGGATGAGGGGACGATCCGCTCGTCTCCCCCAGGTCCCATCCGACGTGTCATGTCAGAGGCAGTCAGCTGTGCCTCAGCACCGTGCTCACCATACGCCCATCAGTCAAGACTGTCTGCCCCCAAAACACAAAGCACACATGAGCAAAACACTCAAGGCACACTTATTTCCTCATAATGTGCAGCAGTGAATTAACCGAGTTTGATGGATTTTGGGCATTCACCGTCTGACGCAGGCCTGAACCTGAGCTAATTAAATGACAAGTATTAATAATGCAGATTTATTGCATGAAAATTTAACTGATTTTTATCTCTGTGACAGTATTAACGGATTGTCAGCATTTAAAAAAGAGTAGATAAATGAAGCCTGCGGGTTCTACATAGACACCTTCTTTCTTTTCTCAACTTCAAATTTGAGAAATATGAACTGGAATTTTTATTCCTTAAGGAGTATGTATTGTTTTCTTTTTTGAATGCATAGCTAATAAAAGAAGTTATATCTACAGTCAGCCTATACTGAATTAACTGGATCCTCTCAGGTTCTATTATGCATTGAGAAAGCAGACGTACAATAATTTAATTCTCGCCCTTGACTTCACTGTGTCTCTGCTGAAATGTTGTCTACATGCTGCTCCATGCTGATTCTTATCTCTTCATTTTACTTCTAAAATATTGAGACTGGCTCTAATAAGTGAAGCATCTTATATCACCTTCTATCTGTGTTTGTATCTGTGAGCATCCATTTGTGGTTTCACATCCATCAAAACATCATAGCTGAGTTTAAACCACTGTTATGCAACACAAACAGAGATATCTACGGTCACGGTCACTTAAAAGCGCAATCATAGCCTAGTGCCCACATTCAATTTCACCACTTGCTCAAAAACATATCTTCACTGTATTTTAGAGCACCTGTTCAGGCTACTTTATATGCTTTGTTGTGCCTGCTAGTGTTTTTGCTTTTACACGTAACTAATTGAAGTTACAGGTGGCGAGGTTAGGTGAAAAGGTTGCAGAAACAGCTGTCAATGCCTGGAGAAAAGAAAAAAAAAACTGGAGAGCGTTCCTCCTTAACCAAGAGAGACAGAGAGCAGCAAAGTTGTTAAGAGATGTTGTGTAGATTTAATTAAGACTTTATAACAGCTGTATTCCATCTGTGTTTGTAATGGTTTTGTATAAATATTGTATATGAGTGCGGGCGTAGTCTTGCCTGTTATTCTTTCACATGGGCAAACAAAGGAACTATCATACAAACAGAGCAAGCACACTCGACAGTATGAGGGCTGCTATACCTTCTGCATCTCACTGAAAGTAAATTAATTTTTTTCCCACATTGTATCGTATTTATGACATGGCTCAAAATGAGCTTGTTTAGCAAGAAATCTTTTTATTAGCAGAGAAAAATCGATCCTAACAATTATATATTAACAAAACATGGCTCGGTAGCAATGAGATGGAACACATGTAAATAGGTTGCACATGCAATTTCCTCCGGGATTAATAAAGTATCTATCTATCTATCTATCTATAAGCAAATATAATTGCAAAATACTGTGTTTTTTATCTACTGTGGAGTTTGACACCAGTTTGGTTTGTTGAAAAATCCCTTGGTATGTGATTGATTGTTTGTAGATCACTTATTGATCGGACAGGTTGACAGAACTGTCCTTAACAGGTCGTTTATTTGGAAGAAGGACCTCTTTAGACCTCATTGTTCTTTTGCAAGAAGTAAACATGAACAAATAAAAGTAAATATTAAGAATTACCCTTGACCTTTAGGGAAATTAGGTCAGAGTAAAGAAGCAACCACTACAGAACGTTCCAGGACTTCTTCTGAGACGAACTGTCCTTTTGAGACGTTGGTGTACATCCCAAAATAAACTAACAGAAAAAACAATATTTACACAATCTTCAACTGTTTGTCCAAGATCTTGGATGCAGCTATGAGTCTGATGCCAGATTACCCTAGAGTACCGTGTACTTCAAACATATGATAGATACTTCCCCCTCCCGTCAGCTGCAGCACTGATTTAGATGCAGCCATCCTGCCTCCCACCCAACCAACCAAGCCAGTCAATACCTCTATATTATTCAAACTCCTCC
The DNA here is from genome assembly GCF_040054535.1 of Antennarius striatus. NCBI lineage: Eukaryota > Metazoa > Chordata > Actinopteri > Lophiiformes > Antennariidae > Antennarius > Antennarius striatus. Next base: position 27,929,074 of record NC_090777.1, on the reverse strand, counting down.
CCACTTAATTAGATATTTAATTGACTACCTGTAGACAAATGGCAGACCCTCCTGCAGCCATAAATTCATGCAAATGGCAATCCTACATCTTCTCCCCTGAGGCAGATTAAATGGTAGAGTCTGATGAGGACAGAGTTCAATGAGAGGCTGTGGGGGTCAAGCCCAGTCGCTGAGCACTGATCTGTGTTCTCCAGTGCATCAGATACCCTTCTACACTCAAGTAGAAGGGTAGTTTGTTCATGCTCGTTTTACCAAATATGAAATTAAACCAACTCACTACAATTATTATAAATCTTTATTACCAAAATTACCTCTATTTGAATAAAGATGTGTCTACAGAACCTAGAAAACCTGACCTCTCCTTATCTGGGACCAATGTTGAACATGTTGGTAAAGATTGTCATTAATCATATCATGATAATCCTTGAAGCTTAAATTTGAAGCAACTGTTTATGGTTTGAAGAGTTTACCTTCTTTCTACTTCATTTCATTAATTTATGGAGTGGGGTTGCCTATTTTTGGCAAACAGCTAGTATTTGAGTGCATGGATTAGTCTACCTTTACAGAATATAGTGTCCAAGCATTAGCAGCAAAGCCACTGGTTGATTCCAGAGCTCCAACCTCCTGACTCCCAGTTCTGCCCCCTGGGAAGAACCAATAAGGGACCAGATCTGCCACTGCAGGTGTCTGAGCCCAAGGTATGCTAATGGGAAGGATCAGATGTTCTTCTCACATAATGAAGTTTGACAAAGTGAAAATTAACACAACCCCACTCCTGCTGTTACTGTTAGAGGGGGATGTTGATATGGCTTTGTCTCAGACTTCTGCGACACCCACTTACACACACACACACACACACACACACATGCAGCACGTTCCGACAGATACCACGACAGCCGTCGTGCACATTCTCACCCAGACATTTACGTCGTACACCTCCCTCCTTATCCCTTCCTCTCACTCCCCCCACCTCCTCCTACATCACCCCCCCCCCCCCCGTCTAGGTGTTTGTGTCCTCGGCATAAACATCCCTCCATCCCTCCTCCTTCCTTCTCTTCTCTTCTCTTCTTGCTTCAATAGACTTTCATGACAACTCATTCTGTAAGGGTCCTTTTTTCTCTCCCTCTCTTTCTCCTTCACTCTTCCCAGGTGAAATATTGATGGATTTTTTATGAATAGCTATGAAAAATTCATTCAAATTCCAAAATGAAAAAGCGTAAACATTCCGCATCTGCCTATGCCTCTCGCATTCATTATCCTTCACAACTGCCTTAACCCACCCTCGCTCTCCTCTTATTCCCACTCCTACCCCCTCTCCTCCTCGACCACTCCTCTTTGCCCCATCTACCTGAAAAAGACATGCCGCTCTGTCTCTTTTTCCGCCACTTGGCCTAATTGCTTAATTTGACCTGCTCTCTCATCAATTAAAAGTCTGTCAGTGGTAGACAGATGGAGGATAGATCAGAGGGCCAGTCGATGGACAGATCAATGACAGAACAGCTCAATAAGTAAATGGAGATGGCCAATGATGGAAAAAGGAAATGAGGAGGGGGAAGAAGTAGAAGAAGAAGAGAACAAATTGAACAGGCTGTCATGACAAAAAGAAGGTGCAGCACCAACGTGACCCACTCATGCTCTGACGCTCCCGGTCCTCTTCATCGCTTTCAATGTTTAACTCGATGCAACATCATCGTCATAACTAATATAAATGGAGTGCCAGGTATTGAAGAAAAAAATAAAATGTAGGGCATAAAAATCAAACAGGGATGTCCCATCGTTTTCATGCACCCCTAACCTTCTCACCTTGCCACACCCATGGAAATAACATAATGAGATGAAATGGTTTGAATATTCCTCTATGAAATGGGAAAACTTTTAAAAGATCCGGATACGTCATCATTATCCCTTGGCTGTCTTATAGCAAAATGCCACAAGTTTGTTTTTGGGACAACGACATCTTCAGCTGCAGCGATCAAAGAAATAAAATATGTCAAAATGCAACTCAAATCAGAATTAAAACTCAATTATATCTTTAGTTATTCAGCTAGAGACCACAGACACACAGTTACCAGCTGTTGTTACATATAAGTGTGTAATACACCTTCGTAATATCATTACACTAAGATGCCCTAATGATTATGATGCTGTATTTTTAAAAATCATGAGGATATTTTTAAAAAATATTTATTTGTCAATACTTAAATTTGTGGTTTTCCTATGAAATGTTCACCACAATTCAGGGAGCTATCTCCTTCCCCTCCATGTATTCCTTCTTCTCTGACTCATCAAGAACTGGGACACCTTGTCTCAATCCAATGGGCCCAAAAAACAGCGGGTTAAGGCCAAGTGGTAGCCTTTAAGGGTTTAGTTTCACCAAAATATTTTTAAATAGATCCAAAACTCACCCAATCAAGGGGTAAACATGGAAAAGAGATTCAGACCAGAAGGGTTGAGAATAACAACAATGGAGATTTATCTCCCATTTGACTGGATATTCTCTTATCTCATACAAAAAATACAACCCCATAAAAGGAAGATTTCAATCAATGTGTCAGAGTGACAGGAAATCTGCTGCAGCTCCAGCTCATTCAAACAACTGTGTGCGAGCACACAGTCAAATTCATGTATTACATTATACATACAAATATATTACAGAGTAAATACAATTTTATTATCACAAAGCGCTCAGAAAGACACAATCACTCTTTGGCTGTGGGGTGTATGATGACTCACACACAAGGAAAATGTAAGTCATGTTTTTATGAACAAACAACTGCACTGAGACTTTGTCTCACGTGGAAACACACAGACACTGGCATGAGTGTGCAGACACAAAAACATGTAACTACACACGCACATAAGCACAATTATTTTGTTATTTTCCCTTCAACACTTTGTTTTAATTAGCTCTCTCATGAGAATTTGATTCAGACCAATTAGAAAAGATTATCAAAGAAGGTCTGGGGTAGGGTGCATGCCCACTATAACTCCTGTCTCCAGGGAAAGGTCAGGATAAAAGAGACCTCAGCACTGTGCCATCATACACACACACACACACACACACACACACACACACACACACACACACACACACACACACACACACACACACACACAAAACAAAACAATCATATGAACACCGTGTAGGTTCTTACAAGTCGTACTCAGATGTAGCTCTGCACAACACAGTGACGCAGATATACAGAACAAACATGTTCAATCACTTTGTATTGACCACTTGCAGATAGATCACTGAGGAGATACAGAGTGGGGTCCTTGCATTCTGTCCCTCAAGGGGAACTAAAACTACTGCATTGATGCAATCACTAATGGAGACACTTCAGAACATTGAGAGAGATTACCAACTTAGAATTGGGCTATAAAAACACACAGCGTGTGTTTAGGATGAACACAGGAATGAAGGAAATTACATTGTCAATGCCAACACTAAAAGTTCTCTTCTCTGGTTTTATCTTATGGCAAATCAATGAAAGCTCTTTTGGAGTTATGTTCTGTTGAAATATCCTGATGTATGATCGAAAGACTTACCCCCAAGGAAAGTGTACCTGTATAATTACTAAGATGTCATCATTTATCTCTTGCACCTTCTGTCTTTGTTTCTCCAAAATAGGACAAATATCAGCTGCCTTAATATCTCAGTGTGATATATTGATACACTACATTGTGGTTTGCTGTCACATAATAGTCTATAACCTGGTAGTAAGTTAATAGCACTCAGTAGTATTACGTGCAGCAGTGATTAGAAAGGTAGAGGCTGATGGCACATATTGGTTTGGTCCCTGAGGGCCAGCCAGAAGAGTCAGAGATCAAAGGTCAATCACTGCGGGATCAATGTCACTCAAAAGAGCACGGCTACATTCAAAGGCTCACTATATGGCAAGTATTGAGTTGTCTTAATGTATATTAAAACTTGTACTTGATGTTTAAAGACACCCAAAGAGACTTGTAGACTTCCTCCTGGTACAGGGCACCATCCTTTAAAAATGGAATGTACAGGGTGTAGCGTGTTGAGAGTGGAGGTGTGTAGTGGAGATTCAAGTGACTTCACTGGGACTTCATTAAGCCAATCTGGCCCCCAATACTAACAAAATTTAGATGAGGAGGTGAGGAGTAGTCTCAGAAAAGAAATGAACACTTATTAGATCAGACCAGGCAATTGCCTTTTGCGTCTTACAGCAGAATTCACACTCAAACAACACACACATGCACAAAAATAAGTAAACAGGCTCTGAGAAAGAATTAAAAATAACAATACATGCACTCAGCACCAATTTTAACATGTGAAAAAAAATAGTTATGCAATCAATAGTAAAGGAAAGCCAAATGAAAAGTAAGAGATATTATTTTGCGAGACCAATTGTTGACTCAACTGGTGGCAATAAAAGTGGAATATAAGAACAAGTTCCACAAAAAAGCAGTCACAAATCTGTCCACTAATATTTTTAAAACCTCCATGGCAGAAAATAGGACTTCATTTAATTATTAATTACTCTGACCATTATCTACTCAATTATCTTCTGCTTTTATCTGTGAAAAGGCCTGTTATGATTTCCCACAGCTCGCAGTGACAAAAAACTCACATCGCTTCTCTAATCCAACCAACAGTGGTATCTGAATAAAATCTGAACCAGCGATTTAAGGAAAAAGACTAGAATTTTCATTGAATCGTTATCAAATTGTATCAAAGATTTGTGGCCACTAACCTAAGAATCAACTACTGCTGAGCACCAGAAACGAACATTAGCCAGGATGGGGTTATCACCCACAATATACTCCACACATCAGTATCGAAGGCCAGCAAAGGGGAAATGTGACACAGCAACAGTTCTTTTCCAGGGATATTACCTTCCGGTAAGTCGGTAAGCGGTTCCTTATTTCTCCATCTGACTATGAGGAAGGGGATGAGAGCCCAAGAAGTAAAACTAGCTGAAATATTCACACACCCATAACAATTTTAGAGAGAGGATGTGAAGAAGATGCCAGTATGGCACAGCTTGTGCTGCTAATGGGCAATCGCATCCTATGTGAACCTTTCCCAGCAGGAGTCACCTCAGCCAGGCTGGGAGTTGGAGAAAAAGGCTTCTCTGTGTTATTCAAGTAGGTCTCAGTGGCGTCTGGGCTTTCCACACACCGCTTCAAGTGGACAGATCACTAGTGCAGCACTGCCATCACAATCACCAAGCAGCAGATTTACAGTTTAGCATACAGTGACTGATAACTCCCAATTAGCCTTTACCCTGAGCATGAGTACAAAGGTTCTCCCTGGTCACTGTCCTGGACTCCGGTTGGGGAGTCCTGGAAGTGTCAGTAACCATGAAAGGGCAAGAGAAACATCAGCTTGTATCACGTGACATTATAGTATCAGTGGTTTAATCCTGCTGTGTTAGAGGCGTCTCCAGCTTGACCGGACAAATATGTATGTGTGAATTTTTATTGGGTAGATGCATGAAAATGAGGAAGTCTACATTGGAGAGGGGCATTAAAGGGCAAAGACTGCTTGAAATACAAGAGTGTATTCAAAGACTGTACAAGAGCAAAGAGGATTGAAGGAGGGAAAACAGGGTAGACGGAGGAACAGAGGGTAGATGGAGAAAGGGAGGGAGTGCCACGTCGTTCTTAATCTAGTTTGTCTGTCGTAATCGTGTCAATGTCACTCTCAATCAGGCAGCCACAACTACAGCTATACAACTTCAGTTTGATTGGACCAAACCTTGTCTTTAAAATGACCTCTACAGGGAAGGTGTGAGAGTAGATGGAGGGGGAAGAAAGAGGAAGAGCGAGGTGGGAGAGATGAAGGGGGGAGGAGAGTGTTCCAGAGACAATATGAGAAAGAGGGAGAGAGGAACACAAATTAACTTTAAACATGTTACTCTCCCACCTGTCTGTCAATTTCACTTTAGTCTCTTTCTTTGTTCGGATTTTTCAGTATGGCAGTATCGATTGCCCTCTCTTATTACACAGGAGGGTACACAGATGTCTGCAGGAGTGTGTGTTGAAAAGGTGCTTCTGGAAACTTAAGTTCAGTTCCTGCCTGTTGGTATTGAAAACATTTGAGATTGTTTCAGACAAATGAACAGGAATCTAAGAATTGGTCAGGTCTTAATCATTAGAATAAGTTAATAGGTAATGAGGTCCTTATATATTGCTCATTTAATTAACATTATGAGTTATCAAGACTATGCAAGTGTCATTTATTGTAGGATCATAAGACAAAGAACCACTTTCAAGAAACATGTTTAAAAAAGAACATTGCTTGTATCTCTTTATTAAAACTCTTAGAAACTCTTCATAACTTCAGTAACTCCTGCTGTTGAACTTTCACAAAGGTATTTTCTGTTGCTTTATTATCGGTGCAGTGCTGCATTTAAAACTACCCTGTTCATAACAGGCTGATTCCTCAACCAACGTTATTTCTGATTTCAACAATCTACGCCGTCGAAACTGACATGAACGGGGTTATCAAAACTTTAACACACCGTAAATCAGAAAATTTGCTTACATTAGTTGGTGTGTAGGTGTAACTGCAGGGGAGCAGAAATTACTTTTAATATGAAGCTGGTGATGAAGAAACATTTAGAAAGCTGAAATGTAATGGCTTTGGAGAAAGTGATATATTGTACACTTAGATTGATATTGATTTCTTAAGGTGGGCCTTTTTTAAGTGGCTAAAATGTGTTTTGCTGCTGTCTACAATATTACATTTATTGCTTAGCTTCCTACCACTGGTACTCTTTCTTTTCTAAAGTAAACATAGGGTGTGCCAAACACTATTGTGTGGTTTTTCAATGTCCACAACCTTGATTCTAAAAAAGTTGGGACACTCTGTGGAACATAAATTTTAGACATTTAACTCAATTGAAATCTGTACAAAGACAATATGTCTAAAGTTGTTCCACGTGTTTTTTTAAATATATCCTTATTCTGAATTTCATGTCAGCAACATGTGTCAGAACAGCAGCAAAAAATGTGTAAAATCTTTAAAAACGCCTAATTCCACAGGTTATATGAAAAATATAAAATGAGCATCGATGATCATTCACCGGCAAAGACAATGAGAATTTCACCATTCCGTCAAAATGTGCATGGATTAATAGACCAAAGTTTAGGAATAACCAAAGCATTCAGAGATCCAGAAGAAATCTCTTCATAAAAAGGACAATCACAAAAAATCCAACATGAATCCCTGTGACCTTCAATCCCTAAAGCTCAGGAACGCTTAGAAAAAAGATTTCAGGAAACATGATTCATCACTGTGTCTGTAAACGCAAGTCAAGACTCGACATATACATTCAGAGACACCACTGAACCCTGTTCGAATAAAGTTACTTTTCATGGGTGATTCATGGCTAACATGAACAAAGTGAGGTCAACCAGATAAATAAGATTTAAACCATTTTAATTCAGTTCTTTAAATGCCAATTATATACTTATCCCTTCAACAGCAACTCATAGGCAAACGTGATGAAGGCATCACTAAGATCAAACAACGTACCGAGACAAATCCTGTCTGATATAAGGTAATTTGGAACTTTGAATAATGCAGTCTCCATGCCATGACACACTCCTTCAAAACCTGAATGGCAGTTCTATAATATACTACTATAATGAGAATTACCAGTAAATTTTAATTGTTATTTTTTTCAGTTTTAAGAATAACGGTGCATGACACACTTGTTGCATGTATGCATGTGCGTTTTTGCTTTTGGGATTACGTCTAGCGTTACGTGCACAGGAGCAGACCAAAACACTGTGGTTACACACAAACAGGATGGATTGTGTTAAATCTGTGACTGTCAGCAGATCCATTTCCCTAAAAAAGTGTAAGGCAACCAAACATCTGTGATCACCAAAAAACAAACAGATTTTCATAGCAAGTAATAATATGAATTTGTCAAAATTATTAAACAAAACCCAGCTGTGTAATTGTTATAGTAGTTTCATTTTTATTGATTGATTTTCATTTTCATCTTGTAGCTTATTTTCGTTGATGCCCTCAGTGAACCCAGTAGTTTGGCCTTGTTTCGAGAGACTGATCTTTAATCACTGAGTATTTTCTGAGACCCACAAACACCACTGTGGCGTCAAGTTTCTTTTATTGCAGTTCTCTCTGTGTTTGAATATGCTGCCACAAGCAAATTAGTAAAAAAAAAAATGTTTGTGCCCTGTTAGTTTTTGCTTCTCTTCTCTGTGCATTTGAGATTCTGTAATCCAAATGCCTCAGGGCTCATGATGGTTGTGCTTTTGGACTGAAATCAGTATCTGTCTCTTCTGTAGATTTCCCTTTCAGGTGGCAGCACATTGTGGTGAAATAAGTTTAACTTCTAATTTTAAGAGAAGTTGTAAAAAAATAAAAAATGGATTTGTATGTTAATGCTTTTATTGTTTGCAACATCTGTGGTAAAACTAAGTTGTAATCTGACCTTCAGCTTGAATAGAGTGTCAGGATTAGTGGCTCTCTACCCTGTCATCATTATTACAATTTAAGAAACTAGGAACATATGCTGAAAATAAAACACATTTATGGTTTTAAATTATTAGCTTGATATCCAAACCCAGTTTATGATACCACCCTTTGTGGTTTGGGTCCATGGTCTATTGGTCATATGAAAGCTGAAGCACTCCAGCACAAAAACAAGGTTTATTGTTCTCGACTAGAGACGTTATTTTGGTCTTCTCCCTCGGGCTAACAAGCTAAACGCTAACTATTTACATTATTGTAAATGTATCAGGAATTCAGGTAATTTATGACTTAATAAAAATAGTTCAACAGGGAAAGAGCCATGAGAGCAAAGATGAGAACCACCAAAGCTTCAGATCATGTCCACCAAAGCCTTTTTTCTCCTGAGGCCTTCAGAATTTGGGAGCTGTCAGGAACGAGAACGTTGTGTACTTACACAACGATACAAATGGTTTTAACGTGAAAACGTGCTTTCGATTCTGTGCTGAGAATTACGCTTATTTTCTGGTCATCACAAATTGAATATTTTAATTTTCTTTTTTTACTTTCTGCTGCCAACTAATCACATCCTCGTCAGCAATTGAGCAATGTTCTCGTTCGACTCATTGATGCCAACTTTTGGAATTGATGAACTCCCCAGATATTTGACACAACCCACTGGATTCCAGGTATTCAGAGTCTAAGTCAACATCTTCAATTTGTTCTACTGTATTCCATTTCTCAACCATTTTTGTAATGGGGAGTAATGCATTAGCTGGCAAACGGAGCAATGCTGTTTCCTCGAAGGGTACTTGTTCTGTACCGGTGTCGTGGTACACGGAATGTGTCGTGCACATCAGTGTTCCCAGCAGAACATTGTCAAGCCTCACACTTCCTCTGCCTGCTTTCCTTCTTCTCGCATGTGTGTGTGTGTGTGTGTGTGTGTGTGTGTGTGTGTGTGTGTGTGTGTGTGTGTGTGTGTGTGTGTGTGTGTGTGTGTGTGTGTGTCCTGGTGCCGGCTGACACTCTGTCCATACGATTTCAAAGAAAAGGTGATTCATCAGAAGAGACCACATTCTGCTGGCCTCTGAGTATTCACTTCTGTGCTACGTGATTTCCCCAGACTATCACAATATTAGTATGAAAAACAATGCTTGGAGGAGCTGCTCTCAGGTACATCCCTGAATATTTCATATCTTAGCACCATTTATGTTTGTGAAATCAGGCATTTATGAGGTGCTTTGGAAGAGAAATTCAATACATATATCATATATCACAATATGGCCTTGAAATCATATATTATTATGGATCATATAGACTCGTCCGGCCCTTGAGGGGAGAAAATAGTTTTTATTTGAGTTAGATTTCTTTGTCAAGACAGGGATTTTTTTTTTCCATATTAGATTCCAATGGAACTTTTAATCTTTTAGGTATTCAGCCTGTTAAAACAACCCTCTTCAGTCTTCACCCTTTTACATCATTGCAGATGCCTTCCAAAAATACAAGCTGGCAATCCACTGCCAACTGTAATGTGGGATGTCCAGACAATTCACGCAAAACAATGTCGAACTGGGCTTCAGCTATTGAGCAATCCCACGTTGAATTGTGCAGCAGTGTTGACTGTTGTGGCCGACTTCTGCTTAACATATGGTCCCAGACTTTTCAACTCCCCAGGGATGAAGGACCGACACAAACACATGCAGACTTATTCAGAAAAACACTCACACACATGCAGGATCAATGCACAGCGAATTAAAGAGAGAACAACAAAGACGAGGACCTGCCGACAGTTACACTAAAATAGTAAGTTAACACACGAACATGAACATGCCAGTCTTCAGAGGAAATATGAAACAAAAAACAAAACAAAACATGCCACCCAGAGTGACAGGCGGGATGAATAAAACATGCTTTCAAGGCGACCCCTCTCTGTTGAGCCCCACTCCTGGGGAATATTGTACACTAGGAAATATTCCCAGGAGGCTCCAGCAACAGGGCTGGACTGAATGATGACCAGCTTCAGGAGACAACACTTTGTTTCATAATTGAAGCGGTTTGGAAGAGGTTTGTCATATATAAAATTAGGCATATATAATATGCCTACTTTTAATCTAAAATTTTTTTTTAAAAATTTTTTTTAAATATATCATTCTCTAGGTTATGTTTGAACTCTAAGGTTATTAAAAAATAAATGTTTTGTGAGGACACGCAAAATGTTTGCCATACTTATAACAAATGCTTAGTACATATACAGTACATAGTGAGTACGTGGACACATAGAGAGAATGCATTCACAGAAACTACATGCACACACACACACACACACACACACACACACACACACACACACACACACACACACACACACACACACACACACACACACACACACACACACACACACACACACACACACTCCATTGCCACATTCAGTTCTGCTCTGCTCTAAATCAAGGTTCAGCCAGGCTAACATATGGATCTATACTGCTCAGGGTGAATTAACGTTAGTAATAAGATATCATGACTCTGATTGATCCTCTATTTCCATGTCCACGTCATAAAATGACCAAAGCCCAGCAGCAGCATGCCATCAGTCTAATGCTGCATTGATTCCATTCTGGTCTGCTCGGCTACAGCAGCGGTTAAGGCTGGAAGCAGCAATGGGACACTTTCTACAGATGAACAAGAAGAATATTGTAAAATAAGGCCTTGGCCCTTGTGAGTCTTTTTTTTTTTTTTCCATGGCAGCCTGATGACATTAGATTCATGAAAGATGCTGAGCACAAAAACACCTTGGTCTTCAGTTCACATGAATCCAATCCGTAATTCTCCACCTGTGAACTACAATTCTTCCAAATCTCTCAAATCGCTCCAGTTGACAGCGGCTGCCTTGTGTTTTCCCCTGACGAAATGACAGCGCAATTTAGGGTTTATAGTCATTAACAGCCAAAAAAACCACAACAGAAAAATCAAACTTTTTTTGTAAGAAAAGATCCCAGTGATGATAGAAGAGATTGAAACCAGGCAATCTGTTAGTGGGTTAAGGGTTTCCATAAATTAATTTATTTGTGGCAGCTAGCGGCAACACCAACTCTGTTTGCGTAAATTTAATTCTCTATTTTTGGAACCGTCTGTCCCGATCTCACATTCTCTTTCATTTTTTCTCACAACTACACCGTGTGTTTTATCACCGCTAGACTACTTTATGATAAAAGTGTCTGAATTACATTTGGTACCCATTAATAAATTTTATCTGTCCAATGGAACACGGCTGTCTACATCCACAGTTCAAAATTAACTCCATCCTCAAAAGACCCAACATTTACTTTCTGCTGCAATTCAGGAAGGACGATCTGAATGAGTCCTGTTCCAGTTCATCACCAGTCGGGTTCTGAGCAGCAGAAAAACACAATAGGAACAGAATGCAGTAAACAATAAGAACAGTAGAAACATTTTTTACTTCCGTTTCCCCTTGCGTGACCACTTTTATCTGTATGTAGGTGGGTTTTTTTAATAGTGTGTAATTTTTGTTGAGTAAATGTCTAAAAATATTAGCAATTGTCAACCGTCTGTGATGTTAGAGTGACTCCAACAGCTGGAAACAAATTATGTGTATGTGTCAACATATTTTGCAAATAAATCTTAAGTTTTTGATGTGTGGTTGATAAATTCTGGAATTTTTTGCTCAGCGCTTTGGGTTTTATGTCCGTCCTGTAAACGCACCGACTGTGGCAGGACTTCTTCTGTTCAGCGTATGCCTACCTGTGTTGTCGATGTAAGCTGGAAGCACACCTGGCTGTTGCAATGTCATTTGGTACAAACGTTGGTTTCATTCATTTGCTTACGCTACATCATTAAAAAAGCAGCATCCACCAGCAGATCTTTTACTGTTGTAAAAGGAGGATATCGCAAATAAAAACAAATATCTGTGCAAATTTGTAAAACATCCTGCTGACAAAGAAAGTGAGCAGAGCAGACAAAGGGAAAAAAGAAAGAAAGAAAGAGGCTGACCGAGCTAGTGAGGGTACAGTCTGAGAGTTGAAGGTGTGCGTGGGGAGTAAAGAAACTACAAACACACAGTTAGTGTGTGGGAAACACTTCAGATGGCAAACCAAAAACGTGTGTTGTTACAGCTGCAGTGGATGAGTGGGAATAAAACACAAAAGGTATGCATGTCACGCCGCCGTTGATGGGCATCACTTTCATAAAGTCGAGATATTGCGTAGCAACTAGAGCATTAACATAACAAAAATGATCCTGTGAACAACTCAGATTGTTTCCTGTTTAACTCATGTTTGAGATCAGACTTGATTCATATTCGATTCTGTGGCTTGTGGTCACCATAGTAGAACATTACCTGACAACGATTACTTAGTATTACTTTGAGATGTCCCAAACTGATCATACAGGAAAGAAAAGCCATAAAAAATGTTTTCATTTTTTAACCTGCGTATGGCAGTAATGCAGCACTACCACCAGAAGGTGGCGGCGATACGGCTAAAGACTGTTACTAATCTGTTATTAACAAACGAAGAAGAATACTTGATCACTGGCAAGGTGGATAGCTGTTAAAGAAGAATAAAGCAGCAATCCTGACAGGTTTACAAGTTTGCATGATTGTTTGAGAGTAAAGCACCAGAAGAAGAAGGTCCTTCTTATTGTTAGTTAGAATGGGGGAAAAAATTAAAATGAAAAAGAAATTAAAACCACAACCTGCTGCCTTTAACCCCACATACATGGTTGGAATGACTATGAAAGTGTGACAAAATCAACAGAGGAAATACATTGAGTTGTCTAGAAGTGAAGGAGCGTGGGAATAAGACAAATCTTAATACTAAATAAGATATCTGTTAGATTTCTTTGGAAACAAAACATAGTAATTATTATGAGCTTAAGGACGCAACCGATAATTAAGCTGGTTCTGTTCGCTGATGTCAGTGTCAATTTGGAACGATTTCCTCAACTGCCAATTTATATCAAATACCTCAACATGATGCCGGAAAGACAGAGACAAAGAACTGAAGGGCCTACTTTATATGGTTCCAAGCAGCCTTGGGCGGATGGATTCACCCGGGGTTGTCACACGCCAACACGCCTGATGACAGAGCAGAAGTCATTGAAACCATGTGAGGTTATTTCAGGGGAGGGGGATTGTTCCAGGAAACTGGCAGTCATTGTCGGAGTTTTTTTGGTCCGAGTTTGAGGACCTGAGATTGATTTGTGAACCAGCCCGGGGGCCAGTCATCATCACACCACTCCCCATTGGATGAAGACACACTTAAGACTGGCTGGATGTAGACCAACTGCCAACTACACCTACAAACACACAACACATGGACACACAAAACACATTCCTGCCTGTCTGAATTACACGCTGGACAATATCCCTCGGTCATTAAAACCAGATTGCATTGAAGACAGAGACACCACGCAAACCCACATGATTTCTTGCTCTCTCTCACACACACACGCGAATATACACACACAAAAAAACACACCCCTCTCTTCAAGGCAAAGTATTTGTTCCTATTGCAAAGTCCGTCTGCCCACATGTTACACAGACTTATCAGAAATGTCGGCTCGGAGGACGAAACATACGTGAAACACGAACCAAAAAAAGAGACGAGACAGAAAGAGATGCAGACAGACACAAAGGCAGACAGACACGTTCACACGGCTGCTCATCTGAAGTGAGTCACATGATATAATATCAAACAGGTGAACGGCTGAAGCTGGTGGTAAGGGCGCTGTGAGGAGAAGTCAGCCAGACAGATGAAGGCAATAACACAAAGCGTACACAGGTACCAACGGCATAAATAAGGCAGGTGTAATCTCCCTCACGCACCCACGCACGCATTCCTGCTTGTAGTTACAGACAATAGCATGTGGAACAAAAAAAAGAAAAAAAAAGGCATCACCATGTTCACATTAGTGAGCCAACGGGACTATTTTTATATTTTACTGAGTCACAAAGAGTCTTCTCCCAGCGTGTCACTAACTATTCTCATATCAAAGCTGTGTTTATAGCAGACAAAGCTTTGAAAGTGGGCCACGGCTCATAAAATGTCTTTATGTCCCTTGACGGAACACTAAAAAAAAAAAACCTTTAACAATCCATTTTAAATCTACAATTGGACTCGTACTTATTATGTGTATAAAAAAAGTATATGTATTTTTGTCCTATATGATTGTGTGTACTATATCTTCACACAAGTGCACATGAATCTACGTATATGTGGGCTGCAAGGGTGCCACGCTTTGACACACACACACACACACACACACACACACACACACACACACACACACACACACACACACACACACACACACACTTGTGTGTGTAGGTGTTGTGGATTTAATTCCATTCACTGACATTGTTCTTTTCCGATCTTTTTTTTTTCCAGCTGACAGAATGTGAAGCCTTAACACTCAGCTAACAACCCTGGCTTCCTGAATTGCATGTAACCTAATCACTAACACCATCTGTTAATTATGTTAATACAAAAATGCCTTGGCTGCTACTCACATTCATTCTCTGAATTAGCACCCCACTTCCTACCGAGCCCCCTGTCTCATGCTTTCTCTTCTTTCCCTTTTTTTTTTTCCAATCCTTTCCATCATCTCAGGATCCCATTTTCCTTTCTTTCAAATCTTGTCTATTTTATCCTTTTCTAATTCTATCTCCTCACTTCCCCTCTGTGGTTTTTCATCATCCTTGCTAATCCTTTACATCCTTACTTTTCGCCATCATTCACTCTTTTATTCGTTCCATCAGTCTCCTTCCAAATTCCCCAATAGTCCTCCTCTTCTCCAACTCTTCCATGTACCACTCTGTCAAAGCTGTCAAACTTTTTTACTCTCTTATTGCCTGCTATAACCATGGGTAACTGTTGTTATGCCCAACAGTGAGTCAGAAGCTAAGCTGGCTACAAAATCCGAGTTGAGTTAAGACTTTGTCTGAAGCCAACGTGTTTTGGTGAGTGGAATTGATCCACGTGTCCCTCTTGATTATTATTCACTATGCTAATCTCTCTATATAAATCTAAGTTTGTATTGATCCACAGGAGACGTAATAAACTTTGTCTTGCACCAATACACAGAATGTGCACACTGTAATGCAGGGAAAATGTGGTTTAACAGTCGAATACAGTCTTGGTCATTATATTAACACAATCGAACGGCAGACCCAGCAGCATAATCAGAGGTATGAGCGGGCCTGATGGGCACAGCGTCGGTCCCCAGGGAGACCCCATGTATGCACTGGGATGTAACGGGCAGTTTGCCCATCAGACGTGATGCATGCAGAAGCACCGAGATCAGAGTTTACCATCTGCCTGACTCGACAAAGGAGCAAGACAATAAACTGGTCAAGGAGAGTGGATGGGTGCTCGTAATTTAGTTGATTTACTTGAACGAAGAAAAAAAAAAAGGTTATTGTTAAAATATAAAAAGATCCAAAAATAAAAATAAAACCTTCAGTGTGGGATATCAGAAGAAAACATGTTAAGAGCAGTTTATGACAAAAAAAAAAAAAATTGTACTCAAACAGAAGTATGATCGTGTTAATAAGTGCATGCAAGCTTTGGTGAATTGGTTAAACCTAATTATCTTTATGTGAGTGTGTGTATTTGTTTGTCGTTTGTGTGGCCCCGCGATGAGCTGGCGTCTCATCCGGGGTGTACCCTGCCTTTTGTCCTGTAACCGGCTGGGATAGGCTCCAGCAGAGCCAGATAAGCAGCTGCAATTGTCTCATGTACAAGAAAGGGAAAGGATGGATGTACTAAAATATCAACTTCAGGCACAGCACAGAAAGAGAAAGAAAATATAATCGAAGCAGTGATCTTACAAACTTTTTCCTCTTTTTATTTGCACTGTGTCCTCTCAGTGTGAGAGCGTACGGTATCTGCTGCGTCATTTATTGTCATGTTACTTCCTCTACTCCAGATAATGATTCACGGTCGACAGATCTTCACACATGAAGTGGACCAGTAGAGAAAAAAAATTAAAGTGGCATTTCTTAGGTTGATAACTCAACACTTTCATTGGTGCAGAAATTTGAAAAGTTAAAGGTTTTCTTATATTCTAATATCCTGTTATTTCCTGGCAAATTTGCCAGATTCAGGTGAGTGATTTTGACCACCTCAACCCAACATTATATTAGAACAATCATGGATTAGGCCTACTTTTTATTGCTACAACTCAACAGTATTGTTTTATTAGGTCTTCCTATTTCTGCAGGTGAAGAAAAAAGACAAAGAAGCTCTGTGTTTCTGACAGCAGCAGGATCAGCACCTTGGAACGTGTCGCTTACCCTTAGTCTTCAGTCTCACCTCTGTATTCAGTATTCAGTCCTATTAGCTGTACCAATATGTGTATTACATTTATAGTTCCAGCCTGAGTCGGCTTTGAGCTGTTAGTTTGCACATAATTTTGCAGATAAGGTGCTGCAGATTAACTTTCACAGGTTACTTTATTTTTTTTACATCTTAATATGACATAAATCTGAAAGCTGTGTGCGAAAAGAAACATCTGAAAATGTTCTTACATCAGAGCCAAATATGACTTGTAGCAATGCAGCATGAATGACAATGGTCAGCTAGGGGTTAATGTACACTTGAACGCTTTTGTCATCAGACAGTATGAGGAGAGATGACAACGACAACGTGGATCTTTGTTCACATCAGCTGGTCACGTTCCACTTGCGATGGACAAGTGGAGGAAAGGAAGATCATGTCCCTTTCCTCAGATGCTTTTACATTTTTATGGTTGTAATTAAAAGCTTATTTCACAATTCGATTGGAAAACAACACGGGAAAATAAGGGGAAGTGGAAAGAAACAGCCAATGACAAACATATTCAGTGTTTGTTTCTGGAACTCTGACTACACTTCCTTGCATGCTTGCACAACATTTTCAGTGATTACAACACTTTAGAAAAGAGGGCTACCTAAATACTATTGCATAATTCAGGTCTATTTAAGTGTGTGTGACTTGTTTTGAAACACCAGTAATTCCTAATACATAAATTTATTGGACAAATTGACATTTGGACTTGATTTTGATGCTGGAAGACAATTCAGAGGATTAGAGGATGGGCTTCCTCTTATGGTGTTCATAAAAGTCTATGCAAAACTTAATAGTGATCTAAAAGAGAAAGAAAAAATACAGTCATGACATGTTTTTGCAAGAAATATGTAGCCATTGCCAAAGAGTTTTCTTGTCCATATCCAGTCAAGGGGCTACAGACTGAAGCAAACACACCAGCACAGGTCAGGGGAATTCACACCACCACCATCGCCATAATAAAACACATGTATATCACTGGGGTCACACAGACAGAAAAGAAAAACACAATGATATCCTTTTGCTTTCACACACCCACGTGTAGAAACAGCCGGCACTCCACACACACCAGCGCTCACACATGCAAACCCTCACCAGCCCACACCCCGATGCCCTGGCCTCCCACAGCCAGTTGAGCGAGGCCACAGTTTGGGTGAAACCCAAAGTTTCTGACACTTGGCTGTGGATGTTATTTATTCTAGAGCGCTGTGCAGCGAGTGGTGCATGGTGGGAGGTCGATCCGTGCTGCTAGCCAGGATCAGCGAGCAGATCTGCAGGACTGACATGGCAGAATTGGACCCATAGTAGTCATCGCTGTTTAACGATACTATGAGTGTGCAGATACTGTGTTGTTCATTCAGGCTGCCTTTTGTCCTTCACGCCTTTTATTTTACGCATTGCAGTGTTTTTTTATTGTACAGCAGGTGCTTGACCTTCACTTCACCACTGTTTAAAGTAGCATTAGCGGTGGCACTGAGTTCATGATGGTATCTGCTCCTCGTGCCCCTCCCTCAGGTGTAAGGTGAAGAGAAGCAGGGTGAATGAGGGGCCACCTCCCCAAAACAGCTGCCGGCCTGTAGGATGCCATGGTCTCCCTCTGGGTGTGGTAGAGCGGCAGAAGATTGACGGAAGGGGGTCAAGGTTGTGCCCACACGAGGAAACTCTGGAGGAGGTGGTGTCGCCCCTCTCCTCCATCTGTTTCCCCTTTTTTGATTCTCCTCTCTTAACTTTTCTTTAATTCAGGGAACTTTATCCTTACAACCTGATACTTAAAGGAGGTAATAGTATGAATAGAATTTAATTATTCCATCTGCTCTTGCACACAGCATCTGTTGCCATTAAGTGTCAAAGTAGAACCTCATTATGCATCTAAACGGCAATCTGTGCACAGACAGTAACAACTGTATGCAACGCAGATACAACAAGTCGTTACCTCAGTCAAGGTGGTTATGTTGTCTGGTTTGGGTTTTTGTTTTTTTTTCAACAGGATTATGCAAGAACTACTGAACAGATTTCCATGATGGTTTTTGGACAAGAATAGACAACATTTAACTTTGGTGTGGATCCAGATAGAGGGGCGGATCCAGGATTTTTTATTTTATGTTGTGGGATAGGGCATTGTTCTACATTTTCATTGATTTATTGAGGAATAATATATGGATTTTAATCCAGGTTTATGGCTAATCTCAGGGCTCGTTTGATGAAGAATACTGAGGAAAAGCAAAGAATAAATTCCAACATCTGACTTGAATGAACCCAAAGAAACAGTCGGGTCTAAAGCGCTTACTTAAAGATCAATTGAAGCTCATCCAACCAGACTAATTCTAGACAAGTTCAGGGAGTTAAAATACCAGTAGGTATGAATTTTATATTTTGATGCAATAGTTAACCAAATGAAATGTCATTTAAAGAAAATAGATGCTTTTATATCTCCGTGTGTCTTGCTAATCTCTAAAATGTTGAGATCACATACACACAATTAAATATAAAGGTAGTTAAAGACATTTTTCATTAAATAATTTAAACCTTGTTTTCATGACTGACTGATGGCAATGAAGTCAATATCTAGTTAACAACCTGACAACCAGCGTGTCCTGGACCAGGCTTTGCCAGCATATGTTTCCATATGCTGGCATATGGTAAACGATCTTGAACTATGTTTAGTTGGAATAAGCCTGCCCTGTTTCCTAATGCTATTTTATGAAACAGTTACATGATTCAATAAATTCATTTAATTCATTGTAATTTAATCTTTCTACATCTGCAACCATTTGTTCTATATTATTTTGTGGGGGGTTTTAATTTAACATTATCTATTTTTAATTTGATTTTGTCTCATTCAAGTGTATGAGATGTGGGAACAGTGCAAGGCATGGTCTCATGAATGCACTCACCTACAGATTCACATGCTTCCAAATTTATGTGTAAAGAATTGACAAAATAATTCACAGAAAATATGTTAGAACTATTTAACCTGGTGAATTTAAGGTGCAACCACTGAAAATGTTCAGACACATTTTTTTGGAGGTCTAATATGCAGTCAAATCTGTCTCTAAAGTCTCACAAATAGTAATGAGCGCATAGTGAGGAGCAACATTTAGTAGATCTGAGCCAAACCTAACTGCAACACATGCAGTAAAATAAAATTGTGGGTTTTCTAAGTCTCATAGAAAATGTAAAAACAACATGGTGATGGAATTTACTGTAAATGTTTCTGCAACAGAGGGATATATGATATTTTGTGGACCAAGCAGTCTTGGAAACTGTAGTTACCCTGGTAAGAGGACATGTTACAGGTGGTGTGGAAAGGAGTATGAAGTTGGCAGCAAAGAGTGTGTGGAATCTGCTGCCAGGGTGGGAGCGTCGGTGCCAAGGTGAAACCTGAGCGGGGGCCATACAGCTGAGCTCCTCAGCTCAACACACAGTGGCTCATAGAGGATGACTGATGGAGCACATGTGCACACGCAGCACAGTGGAAAAAATTAGAAAACATGAATGAGAACTAAACAATGCCTGAAAGATGCAAGCGAGCACAAATACACTGAGTCACCCGGTTATGGTCGGAGCAACATCAACAACAACAAAACATTGGCAGATTCACACAGAAATCACCTCCGTTCTCCATCGTGTGCAAAAAAAAAAAAAAAAAACCCCGTCTATTACGTTATAAATATCCTTCAATCTGTGTTCACGGAGTAGGATAATCTGAACCATACGTGTGTGTGAATGTGTGTGATGTGGGTGTATGGCAGCTGTATTTTCTGGCATGTGTGTAGTTTTTCATCCATGTATGATAAATGGCAGCCAGACATTGGGTTAAGAGGCAGAGCAGCCCAGATGGACTACTGTTGGTGCCCGATTTTTGTTAATCTAACATTTAACCCTATATCTTCAACATGCACATGAACACCAGACATACTTTCTTTCATTAATTATACACAACACTCAATGCATGATAAATACAACAGCCCTTTGTTGTTTAGTCTCTCTATTTGACCTTTAACTAATATTTTTAGGTTCTTTTTTGTCGGTCATTTCTATCCTCTTTCCCCTCATCGAGCACTTTTTTACTGGAAGAGTAATTTTCCCACTCTTTCTACCTCTTAAGACTGACTAGGAGGTGAGCTAGTGTGTGGTTGTGGGTGGCAGGGGGTGATTTTTTAAAAGGGTGAGCTGATGGGTGTCTTCTGTCTACCACATCCTCCTTCTTGATCCAGGAAAACATACATGAATCCAAGACGCCAAACCCCTCCATCCCTCCCCCCAGCCTGCCAGCCCCATCCTCAGCCAGGGACTTTCCACAACTACCCTGCCCAGCAAAAGGAGTCTCAGCCATGGTCAGGCTGCTGCACCTTGTGTCAGGCTCAGAGCACCATCTGTGAGGTCACACACATTCAAGCGAATTAAACAATTCAATGTCTTTAATCGTGACTATAAAAGAAAGTTAGAATAAAAGAACACTTGTAGGGAACAGGCATTAAAAAGATGTTGGTTGTGCATGAGTCAAGAGGTTAATAATCACATGAACGCTTAACAGAGAGAAAAGTATTGGGTTACTTTCTGAATGGTCCTCTAATAAAACTCCTACAGAGACCTTTTGTGATTCAGGTCTACAGGTGTGATCACAGATCTCAACCACTTCATAGCGAACACGTGCGCCTTTGTGATGAACCCCAATCATAAACTGGTGTTAAATGAAGATCACACATCTGACCTTCTCCCTTCTTCTCTCCATCACAGCTCCTGGGTGATCCCACATTCACCCACTCACCTGAAAATCAGGTCAGGTTCATGAGAACTGAAGTAAGACAGTTTGGATGAAGATATATTGTTTTATTTTATAAAAATCAAATAGAATGATGAATTTCTCCATGTTAAATTGAGAGCATGATGTCTTTTAAACAAATTTGATTACAAAATCAGTGTATATTATATTTTTACAATAACCAAGTGGAGGGAATTTACACAAGAACCAGTTCTCAACTTGGTTTCAAGGGTTCCTATAACTGTCTATGATTAAAAAGAAGATAAGCAACATCTTCATGACCAGTGTTGAGTTCAATTTTTCAAAACATAACACCTTTTACAGTCCGCGCATACAATAAACCGCGCTGTAATATTTACCTGATGCCAGAAACAGAAACATGGGAAAGCACCTATTTCTTAACAGCGTCGCGACTAAAATAACGTTGGCCACAACGTAAACACATGTCATGACGATGACTGACGATTTCCCGTTATAATTCTCTGTCCACTCATCCTGGTAGATCTAATTCTTCTCCTTGTACTCCCAGAAAGTAAGCACGGTTTATGTTGTCTGTATATAGCGAGTCCAGCCCAAACAAAACACGCAGACCATCCACTTCCTGCTCAGGACCAGGCTTGAAGGTTGGGCTGCATTTCCCATCCCAGTGGGGGCTTGAATTTAGGGAAGCTATGGAATCAGCCTCCCTTCGACTGCCTGGACACCACTGCCTGTGCTGTACTGCCTGTTGACAATGGGTAAGAGAGGATTATAATTTCATCTGTGCTGTATGTCGTGCATATATGGTAAACTTGACAATAAAGCTGACTTTGACTTTGAAAAAAACACGGAGAACCCCCCCCTCCCTCCCCCCCAGGAAGCATTAACACATCAGTCTTATCTGAGATCATTCACAACACTGACTCACAAACACCTGACAAACACACCGAAAACATAGACATGCAGATCGTATTAGTACATACAGTTAATGTTATCGTACACTTTACGTGAAACACATCATTACAGCACCTCCAATGTTGTGCGACATGCAGCCCCCCATGAGGACCTGAGTAAAGCACCTAAACCAAAAGCAGGATCTGTAAACAACACACTTCCATGCTGGCATATGAGTTTCCAGTGAGCGCCTAACTGTCAGTAACTCGTGCACACGCTTTCTCTCAAGCATCCCCCCGCTCCATACTGTCTCAAACACACACACACACACACACACACATACACACAACATATTATACGATTGGCTATGAAAGGACATTGGGCTCATAACTCTGTTCCCTTGGGGCAGAAGAGACCCACTCACTGTCAGGCGAAAAACAAAACAAAGAGATGGAAAAATAGAGCAAAATAAAGGCAGGAGAGGAGACAGCCGCGGTGTGATTAGAATAAACGGGAGAGAGATGAAGGGAAGCTGGGACAGAGAAGACT
This sequence comes from Antennarius striatus, assembly GCF_040054535.1. Classification (NCBI taxonomy): domain Eukaryota; kingdom Metazoa; phylum Chordata; class Actinopteri; order Lophiiformes; family Antennariidae; genus Antennarius; species Antennarius striatus. The sequence goes on along the minus strand of NC_090777.1, from coordinate 27,906,084 downwards.
ACCTCTCCTTTAATATCACTGGGAAACCTTCCACCCCCCCCTCTCTTCTATGACTGAGGGACGACAGGTTTGGGTGATTTTCTAATAACCAGCAGCCTGCGGTTATTGTGTTTCTGTGCTGTATGTACTCTATGTGCTTATGTGTGCTTTATGTGTGTCTGTGCCCCTATGTGTCGTCCAGACAGAAAAAAAAAAATCAGTCCCAGGTAATGACAAGAGATATTGTGAAAGGGACGTGGAGAGAGAGAGACAGAGAGGAAGGCACTGATCCGCAACAATGGAGGGCCACCCTAAGTAGAAATGTAGTTTAATATTAGGAAAGGTCTTCTCCACTGGGTTTCTGTACTGTTTAAGAAGTAGGAGAAGTTTTGGGATCAATTAGCCCTGGAGTTTACTTGGTTTTTTACTGGATGGTAAATACATTTCAAACAAAAGTTCTAAGTGGGGGGAGTGATTTGGGAATCTGGGGTTTTCCATTTCAATCCAAAAAGTTTGAAACAAGCCAACTTTTCCTGTACGATGCTGCGTAGGCTAATCAGAGACATGGAAGCACACGATCCTGGAAGATCACTTAGTGACATGGAGATAGTATTTCTATTGTTCCCTTGATGGAATATAATGCAGTCCCCAAAATGAAAACTTTACAGGGTTATAAAATACCTGTCAGAGAATTACAAAAGGCTTTTTCTTTATGTAATTTGTCATTAACGTAATTTATCTGTTATTCCAACCAGGCTTCCTTGCATGTATTTGAAATCTCACTGGTACCTAAAGCAACACTCACATTGATCTGTTTTCATTCAGAGGTCTACCGAATGTCAGATGTCCCGCTCAGCGCATATCAGAATTCTTTAAGAAAAAATATTCTAACAGTCTTAAAATGATAAATGTTGCTTTTATTCAGCATTTGTGATAATAAATCTTCTTTTTTTTTTTGCTCTTAAATATGCATGTGTGTAAAATCCAGTCTCAGCCAGGCTGCAGTAGAAACTCAGTAGAATTTACTTGGAATCTAAAATACACAATAAAGCTCTGATTCAGCAACGATGACAACATCAGCCAAGGGGGGGGCACATGATTTTCACATAAAGGCTCATTACAAGATGAAAATATATGAAGCCATAAAAAAAAAAACATGCAGTGTTCTTAAATTATTAGAGGTAGTCCTGTTTTTCTATGCAGAGGAGCATGAAGGATAGCATGAAATGAAGTTTACAGAGCTAAAAATAGTTGGAGAAACAGCAGCCTGCTTCTCAGAAATCTTCTTAATCCAAGGAATTTCAACAGCAGAGTGAGTCAAATAACAACAACAACAACGTTGTACTGTTGGTGAAGCTCACACGGCACACACACTTCATGTGAGTGTTTGTATTAAAAAAAGAAAAAGGCAGTTATAAAGAACACAACACAACAACCTCAAGTAGATCCCTGAGTGAAATGGCTCAAGTCAAGTGTGTGTGTGTGCGTGTGTGTGTGCGTGTGTGTGTGTGTGTGTGTGTGCGCGTGTGTGTGATTCAAGGATTGAAATGTGTGTCTGCATGGCCTCAGTGCACTCTTGGGGATCTTTTCACACAGCCGCACATTAACTCACACAGACACACAAATAGTAGGCAGCCACATGGTCATACCATGAGCGTAATGAGAAACACTTCTGGAGGTACTAATAGTGTAGGAGGAGGGGGAGATGTTGAAAGACAGAATGGAGGAGAAAAGAAAGAACACATTTCTGAGTTAGGCTGTAAAGTAAAAATGCGTATGTGAGGGAGAGAGTAGTTCTTCCTCAGACGGCAAATGAGTACAAACTGAGCAAATAGCGAGAGAGAGGATCAGATGTCTCACAGTAACTCCTCCGGCTTAACCCCCACATGAGAAAAACATTACCCTGCACTTGCTGTCAACCCAAGATTCAACTAAATATCTCAATGTCACAGAAGGGGTAGAGTACAAAAATATTGTCACTGAGATGAGAATCATTTCTGGGAAAATAGGGAGAATAAGTAGAGGGAAGCGTTTCTGCTGAAAAACATACATTCAATTTGCAGCAGATTCACAGAACTGAACCAGATGTTGCAGGTGAATCATCTTTCTTCTGAATCACAGTTTGTGTCTCCGTTTCATCTGGAGTTCGCAATCCATGAGAACTTCTTCTTAAGTCAATTCAGATGCTGTAATATGTATGTATATGTGGGTGTGACTCACATCAGTGGGACACATCTTTATTCTAACCTCTACGTATACGTACATGTTGTCCCTGTTCCTTTTTGACTCTAATGGCTCACTTGAAATTTTCCCTTTAGATAAGGATATAAACTGTTATTTTCAAAGGTATTGACATATAGTTTCTTATACGTACATCTACAATAAAATAAAAAACAATAAAATATCGCCACCGTGTCTCCAGAGGCCAGGGGCAACATGGAATGGTCTCCAAGCTGCGGTAAATGTTTTGTCTGGACACTGAAAAATAAACTTTGTTTATGGAAAGTGCCACGGCAGAGGGGGAATTTCAAGTGGTGTAACATGTTTTTGTCCACATTCAGCGGTAACATAACTGCCACAGCTCTTACACATGATTACTGGAATGTGGACTTGGAAAGACCCCAAAGAGAGAATAACAAACATGCTGAAAACCGTCAGCTTTGACTGAAGTAAAATCCATTACCTAAGATAAGTTGAATAACAGTAAGAAAAAAAATGTAATAAAATGATTCTCAAAAGAAAAAAAAATACAACAGCAATGACCGATTCACATGATGAAAGTCGGATCTAGAGGCGCTGACGCTGCTCAGCGGAGCGCAGATGTGATTGCTTTAGCCGTGGTCACATGGAACTGCTTTTCCCAGCCTGCAATGAATGCCAACTCAGCTGATGCTGCAGCATCTACCTGTTGACTCATGATGATGACATCATCGTGACTATTCTAGTCACATCGAACCAGACACCGGGGCTCGCAGCGCGAGAAACAAAGAGAGTGGGTGGGGTGGGGTTGGGGAAGCTGAGGGATGGAGAAAAACGGAGAGAAAAGTGAGAAGGAAGCGGGGCGGAAACGGTAACGATGCTGGCGGTGGGGAGATCGGATGACGATTAGGTCATAGCCTGGGGGGCAGGGGCGGCCAGCCGGGTCAGCAGATCACACACCTGCATGGGTGAAATCCACCAATGAGTGGGAAGACTTGTTACTCCCATCGCGACATGTGACGATAAACTCGAATGGCATGGAGAGGCTTGTCCTTGTTGACACGAAAGACAACAGAGAGAAGAGAATGTTGCTGAGTGTGTGCGTCTGTGGTGTGTATTCTATTGCACGGACATGCTGAGCCTGACTTAAGCCCATACAGCACCCTATGTAATCAAGACAGAACATTGTGTATGAGCGTGTGATCATAACTGGAACTAAGGGCTGCTGAGTCAGTTCTATCTGTTCGCTCCCTCAGCGGGGTCTACAAGTGCCACTGATGTGGTCGCAGCAGGCTGGTACAGACCAAAACCAAACCCGACCATGCCAAAGCAGAATCAGGAAGAAAAAAAAAAAACACACACAACTCGCCAGCTGCCTCCCGCCAACTCAGACCAGCATGCATGAGTCTGTCAGTCCCATCAAAGCTCCCACTTAGGGGAAAGACAGCAGCCTTCCAGGCAGAGCCACAACCCAGTCCAGGAAGCGACGTTCTGCACCTGGATCAAGAGACGGGGTTTTTAAAAGGCATGTGTGGTTTCACTCAGGGCTGGGAGCAGACAGAGAGACGATCGCTCTGCAGACAGGCTTAACTCAATCCACACATTCAAATCATGTCATCTCAAAGTTTTCTGATTCAAATTTGATTTTTGTATAACAACGGGTGAGTCTGAGGTTGTCAGTGTAAACACGGCATGAGTCAAAGGTGAGTGGTCCCAATAGTACGTCTGACTGTTCTCCATGAATCATCCCCCCAGCGATATGTCTTTTCATCAAACTGGACAATCTAATGTGTTTTCAGATGAGGAGTGAGTCGCCACATTAGCACTCAGAGGAGAAGAGCATTCACATGTTTCCAATTTAAGCTCAACGAGTTTCCTCTCTTTATACCCACACGTTATTATTGTCTAAATAACTAATTCCCTCTGACACACACACACACACACATGCTCATGCACACAAGAACAGGCCAAGGGATTATCAACTTGATGTAATTTATCACATTATATATTTACATTGGGGGTTTTATTTTATCGGTTTTAAGGAATAATCTGTTTTTCTGGATCATGCATATATCAGCACATACTTTCGCACCTCAAGAGTCTTGCAGACAGCTGCAGCTTCTTTGGAGTTGGCAGAATTTTGCAACTGGTCAAAAATCCCTAACCCAGAATCAAATTTACTCCTCCACCTGCCAGTTTCCTGCGGCAAACCGCAAGAGCCCCTACAATAGCAAGCAAAAGGGGTGAAAGGAACTGGGAACCAGTTTGCGTTAGTCTACAATCTGTCTTCCACACATGAATTCATGAGTTTAGAAATGAACATATGAGATGGAGGGAATCCATATTTTTTTCTTTCTCAGATTGTTTCAATCAAAAGTAAGTATTTGTACATTCACATATGGAGGAACATAAACCATTTCACAGTCCTTGTAGTAAACACAGCACTAGGGTTGGGCAATGTGACTTACAGTATATTACAATTCATTGTTTCCACACTGCAGTTCAGTTCAAGTCAGCTTTATTTGAAAAAGCACATTCATAAGAAAACCTTAAACTCAAGACATTTTCCAGGTAGAGCTGGGAAAGACCTGCTTTTTTAGGACCCAATATGTTGAACAAGAACAAGTACTTAGGTGATGGAAGCAAGAAAAAACTTCCTTTTAACTGGCAGAAACCTTGAGCAGAACCCAAGACTCATAGTGGCCATCTTCCTTGATGTCACAATAGGGGTGGATCATTATTTATGAAACTAAGTGTTTTAAAATTAGGATGCACATCAATTAGCGGTATACAGAACCCATCCTATGGCTACTGCTCCAGTCCTGAATCTCTATCAGTGCATGAAACGCTTTTACTTTTACTTTTTAAAGAAGCAGCATTTTCTAAGAGGTCCCCATAAAACACAGAGCTGCAAAAAAAAAATGGCTGAAAGCGATGTCGTGTTCATGCCAGGGCAGCAGTTGGCGGTGTGCCCTTTCAAAATCAGCAGCAAAGAATATGATCATAGTAGTTATGCAGCAAATAGACTGGAAGAGAGAAATCAGAGATGGCCTACAGAGCTAAATAAGCTCTTTGTGTCTCACATTTTACTTTTTTACGGAAATCCACAGTTACTAAGGAGAGTAACAAAAAACGCAGGACAGAAGCAAGACCCACAAAAAATAATGTGTGATGTTGATGAGTTTTGGTCCGTGTCTTACTCCAGTGCAAAGGGACATATAGTTTTACCCATCTTTACCCTTCCCCTTGGTTAGGAAGTAAATCCCTATACCTCAACATCCCAGTTGTCCCTTCATTCTTCACCATTCTTCTTCCCTCCTCTGCTTCAAAATCTCTCTAATTGCCTCTTTTACCCTGGAGCCTGCCTCAGGCCCACAGAAGGATGGATACAGAACTCTCTGTAGATTCCATTGACTCCACATGGACAGGATAAGAAAGCTCATCCTGTATCTGCCATGGGTCCCCAATGCATTGAGGCAAATGTGTCATGGTTCCTGTAAGACGAAATCTCCCTGGGACATGAGATACATCCTGGTGGACGAGGATGAATAGATTAAGGAGGTGCTCAGAAACGGAACTGAGAATTTGAGTCACGATATATTTCGTATGATAATCAGTTTATCAGACATTTTTATTTCCTGTTGATCAGTTCAGGGTTTTGGGTGTTGGTTTACCTGATTATTGTTAGTTTTGGTGACAGTTTTAATTTCAGCTGAAGCTTTTGTTTTTGTCAGAGTGCTGATTTTAAATTGACAGAATGAGATCAGATATTGAAATCCTATCAAAATTTCCTGGTACATAAAAGAAATGTTGTGTCTTTTTTTTTTTTAATAGTTTTCAGTTCTATCTGATCCTCACTTTTTAATTTTTTTTCTATTATGTCTTGTGTGTAAAAGGCTCTTAATCTGTACAAACTCATGATGCCAAATGGGCTAGAATGGTCATTCACAAGCCCCACAAGCAGAGCCTCTTCAAGGCAGTTCTGGTGTTTCTTTCATACCAGAATTCTATAGAAATATAACAAGATGTAAGAGTGGAGGGGGGGACTGCTTTGTTGCCCTGCTATGATGGCAATGGGGGTAGTAACAGCACCAGATTGTACCAGAGGTGAAAATGGGAGGTGGAAAAGCAGGAGGAGGCAAAGACGTTTTGAGAAGGTATACTGTGTGCAGCCCAAACCTCATGTTCAGTAAAAGCATCTTGCTGTAGTTAAGGTGAGCTCAAAGAAGTAGAAAATCAACTGATAATGTCATCAAATTGAATTAACGGCAAAACGTTTGGGGGCTCCTCACCCTTGGATTAGCGGATGAGTTCAATGAGGAAGGTAAATCTCTTTATTCTCCCATGTTAATCCACTCTTAAGATGCTGCCAGGATAAACGTGATGCCTCTTTTGCTCATGAAATCCCAGCTCCATTTAAAAATGACTGTACTGTAGTGTCATTCTTCTGCCATTGACTTTCTCAGTTCAAAACATGTAGCAGAGAAGAGCTGATTAATCTTTGTGTAAAAAAAAAAAAAGAGGCTCCAGATACTCCAGTTAGAGAGACAACAGGGGTTGAGCACAAAAGAGACAATAATACGGCTATTTAAGCACTTGTAAAAGCACGGAGTGTGAATCAACACGGGTAAAATAAATGAGGTTGAGAGCATCAATACCGTACCTGAAACAGGTGCCGAGGCCAAAACAGAGCTGCTGGTTGCCCTCGCTTGAGGCCTCCCTTTGTGTGTCTCTCTTCTTCATTACCGCCCGTCCTCTTCACAGCAGCAGGGGGAACCAGATGTGTGTCGTCTCTGCACAATGATGTATAGTTGTCTCTGCTTGTGTTTACTTCTCAGTTATATATAGTTTGTGTCCGTAAACCAGGTTATGCTCATTTTCTCTGCTTGTTCTCCAGACAATGAACTTCCTGTTGCGAAGACACTGTTCAGTATCACAGGGTGGGTTGCGCACCTAAATGCATTAGTGTGTTACACCCGTTCTGCAGCGGGTGTTTCTTTCATGCAGATGGATGTTGTCACGGCTACCCGTGGCATCACGGAGGTGCAACTGTCTGATTGTTTGGGCATCAGGCCTAGAATGAGGATATATACATACAGAGAGATACAAGAGTCGTGTGTGAGATGCACGACTCTCGTCTCTCTTGTTGTGAGAGACGGAGAACAAAGTACCGAAATTCAAGTATGAATTCCCAAGAACTCACAGATGCTGATTTTCTGTACAGGGGACATATTTTTGTTCTTTTTTCAAGGCCTGGTGCACATCTAGATATAAAAAAACACTGCCTTATAATGTCGGGGGTATGGTTTGGATGACCGTGTACATGAAAGATAGTCTACTTTAAATGTCCTGCTAGCGTACTCACACACGCGGTCGTCCATTTCTCGGCGGACCGGTGTTTCCATGTGTCGGGAGAGCCAGAGAGACGGAGGCTGAGAGCACCATGCTGTGATCCTTAATAAGTGCACTCAGTGTACGATACAAATTCCTACAAGGTGGAGATAAATACACAGCCGTCCCTGGCCCCCTCTACATCCCTCGTTCTTTCTTTCTCCTGTCCTCCTACACATCTTGGCCCTTTCATGTGCAAAGCAGATGGAGTCAATTGACATGCTAATGAGACAAGGACTGCTTCACAGCAGTCCTGGAGCCACATCACCACACACACACACACACACACACACACACACACACACACACACACACACACACACACACACACACACACACACACAAAGTATATACAGTGACTGAATATCGGTATACACATTTGATGGGTACACCAGATGAAGAAGCTTAAGCAAACCACTCATCATCGTACCCACATACAAACAAAAAACACATTTCAATCATTTAACTCCAACTATAAATCAATTTTAATTAAAAATTCAGTAAACTATTTGTTGAGGGACAAACATTTGGTTGGTGGAGTTGGAACCCCACTGTGGGTAAGATCTATGAGTGTGATTGATGAAGTGCTCAAGTCTTAAACACACAAATCTGGCAACACTGTGTCAGCCTTGGTGAGAGATTTCCACATGTTGAATTTACAAGGTCAACATCGCCATCGCAGGAATGGCCTTTTCTTTTGTTCTGCCTGGCAAGTTGACAGTTTAAATATGAAATCCAAACTAACAAGGCACTAAAATAGGCAGAAATGTGTTCTTGTTGTGTTATTTCTCGGTCCCCTACAACAGAACTTGGACTGTTTTCTGACTGTGGAGGTTCAGTTTCATGCTGACTCCAGCATGACTGATTTTATTCTTTATCTGTAACCAGGGGCCCAAAAACAATAAAGCTTTATTGTGTTTTGCTCATCAGTGTTTTGGGTACTAAAACATTTTTTGGAAATGGTCTCACTGTGTAAACCTTTGGAGCTACCACTTTACGGCTCATCTCACTTTTGCTGTATGCCCACTATGGGTCCTGCCAGCCTTTTCCAAGTGCAAAGACAGCAAACCAATCTAAACACCAATGGCATCTTTACATGTAAACTGTATTACACTGTACAAACATTTAATTTTTATTAGTATTTTAGAGGGGGAAAATCTTCTCTATTAAAATTTATTACTAGGACAATGAGGATTTTTCTACTGTATTAAAATGAAAACAGTATTTAGACTGTAGGAAAGAGCTTCAACACAGTTCATATCGAAGCCAACAGTCTTGTATTAAGATGCCACAGTGGTATGGATGGGTAGAGATAGATAAAATAGATAACAGTATAGCAGTTTGAAGGACCTCTTGGGCTGTGATTCTGTTAAGGTTGGCTAAAATCTGATACATGTACTTTTTATCAACCCCAAAATCCTTTGCAGCATCCCTGATGTTTGACCGTAACTGATGAAGCATTAAATATTTGAATTATAAGTTGTGCTCCTGAAGTAAAAGTGAGTATTTTACTATCTAGTGTAATTTATAGCTTGGTATGTACACCATGTGGCTTTAACCAACACAGATCTTGTTCGATTGAACCCCTCGATGCCTCCGAGCATCACTCTTGAAAGCTGCGCTTGTTGATGGGTGAGTGCAGCGAGCAGCGTTTGAGACCAGATTAACAGGTGACATTTACGAGGGTGCGAGTGTGTGACCGTGTGTGTGAGACCGGCGAGGCTGGGGACTGAGTGATATAAGGCTCCCTATCAGCAGACAGGAGTCAACTACTCCCACTACTCTCCACCCTAAAGGGCAGGCTTTATAGGCACATCCTGATATATGCCTCTGCATGTGACAACTTTTATTTAGGAGCCCCCTGTTGAACCCTTGTCTCCTCTGGCTCACTATTTATGAACTTATTAAAAGACTAGTTTAGCATTATTCACTGGGTACATTTTATTTGAAATGTAATGAAATAACTAAATTTTACCCGTTTCCACGTTTCCCCTGTCTTGAAGCCTTTTCTCCTTCACAGTCCTGATATTCTGATTTTATTTTCACTGCCAATTAATCTGCTAATGTAAATCTGGAAAAAAACTGTACATCTATTTGGTTTTTATCTTATGATGCGCATGGGAACAGGTCTTTTATTGGACTGCAACAAATTATTATTTCCGGTGTCATTTCGTTCAGTTATTTTCTTGATGGATCATCACGGCTGTCAGAATTTCCCAGAACAAAGTAGCGGATTATAAATTGCATCTTCAGTTTGAAATAGTGCTAAAAGTTGTAAAGAAGCCGAATAAGATAAGAAGCTAGTCAAATGTTTGCTATTTTTACATGAAAAATAAACACACTTCATCAAACCACTTTAATTTTCTTTCAAGAAACTAATCATCCCTTTCACCTCTATTCATTTTTAGGTTTTCATTGGAATTGGTCTTGTTGCTGATTTTTTCCCCCACAATTCAGGGCCTTTTTTAGAAGTCTGAAATGGATTAAAATATATTTTTTAAATGGGAAAAATGTATTTGACTTGCGAAGTCAGTCATAAACGCATTATAGACTCGTATCACAAGGTACTACTGTGTTACATTTGAATACCGTAGAAAATACTTCAGTAAATGCTAGGATTACCTTTATAATAATAATTTTAATCATTCTTTTATCATCCTGTACCTTCCCATCCAATACGGGTCCATAATGAGCACTGATTTAATGCTACCTTAATTATCTCTCTGAAACAATAACCCCACACAACACATGCATCTTTAAATAATCATGGTTTACACTGCTGGCGCTGTGCAGTGATGTCTTTCCAGGAACAGGTTGGGTGGGAGGGCTCTGCTCCTCCTGTGGGCTGACAGAGGGGACAGTTAAACTGAGCTTGGGCGGGGTCTTTACTCACTGCCCTCCGGTCCTCCACATGGTCAGGACGAGGTTTTGGCTTCACAGAGATCAATGATGTTTTATTTATTCATCTCAACTCTCAGCGCGCCCCCCACCCCGGCTCCAGTCCTCTCTCAGGACATGGCTTTAAGACATTCTACATTCTCTCATCAGCTCCACCGGCATCAGGGACCGCTAACTTTTTTTTTACCTATAACGTTTTGGGGGGGGTTTTGTTAAATTGCTGTGTTAGTTGCCAGCATCCTCATCAGCTCCATTACCAACATCACACCTGTTTCTAATTTCACACACTCACATGTTTCTCTTTGAACGGCATTATTACATAAACTTTCCCCTACTGACTCAAAAAGAACATAGGCTGACTGAAGCTGAATGAATCATAGCTTAAGTCAGGCACCAGGTGTGTGTGTGTGTGTGTGTGTTGTTACACAGTGATTGGATGGGATGGATGAGAATACCATCAGACGTATGTGAAGAGCAGAGGGGTGCTACTTCACGAATGAAACTTGGACACAGGATCCATTACCAGTAAATGTCTATTGGCTAAGAAAGATGAACATTTCAAAGTGGAAAATGCTTTAGAAAGATTTAAATTTAAATAATCCAATCTTCACATTACAATGAGAATTCTTAATTTTCCTTCTACTTCTCATTTCTTAATTTTATTGTCTGTGTCCAACCAGCACTAATTGCGCTCCTTCCTTTCTAAAAAAAAACAGATTTGTTCTGGAAATGCGTAGCCTACATTGTGTAGGACATGTTCTTTACTATCCACCTTCCTCCACCTCCTGATCTTAAAACACTTGAAGATGAATGCTGGTTTCATCACCTCAGGCTGTTACTTTATTATCTGTCATGAGGTGGACAAGGTTGCAGTTATTGCTCTGACGTTTTCTCACTGCACACATTCAGGCTGCGGATGCTTCATCACGATGAGCTGCCTTCATCAGCTTCATCACCATCGGCTAACTTGGACACATGCTGTACAGCAGTTTAATGCAGAAAATACACCTGAGGAGTAATAATAATGAAATAAACCATAAGAGAAATAAAGGGAAAAGGCCTTACTCATTCACTTGATATATTTTTTGTGAACATCATACCTGGAATTGAGGCAAAATTTTTGGAATCAATGCTAAATTTTATCCTTTTAGAACTCACACACCAAGCTGGTTGCCAGAACTCTCTCATTTTCATTGATCACAATGCTTGAGATTCAACACTGCTTTTCTTTGTCAACCTATCATAACATACACATATATAATCACAGGCGATTCTGCATATATTGTATTTGATGGTATATATGTTGAGAATGTAAAGGTTTTATGCACATAGTTTGCAAGTTTTTCACGTGTACTTTAGATCCAATATGTATATGAAAAAGTGGCACCTAAATTGTTTGCTATTCATGAAGATGAAACATTTTACACCTCAAATAATTCCACATAAAAGCCTCAGACAAAATAACTACTAATTGAGTGAACCGTCAACATTTTTTCGAGTGTACTTTTAAAAACTGTGTCATGGCCATCGGATCGCTGCTTCTCCAGGTCGGTAGTTTCCCTGAGCTGAATACGCTCAGCGTTTGTCTGGGAAAAAAAAATTTTTCTTCTCTCGCCAGGCTCTGTGAGGATTCTGGGCGATTCCAAACCATACAAACTGGAGATTGTTAGCGTATGCAAGCGTGATTGTGTATGTGTCTATGAATGTATGTCTAACTGTTTATATGCCTCCCAGAGGGGCAGAGGTCTGTGTTTTGACAGTATCAGGTGTACAGACTTTAATCTCCCCCTTCTTTGACTTCAACTCCCAGTCATGCATCTTACATATGAAAACGGAGCAGAGACGAAAGGAGTAAAGACTGGTGCTGGAGGACAGAATAAAGGGCAACACATCTGTTTTCCAAGATTTGAGGACCTTGCCCTTAACAAAAATAATCTGTCTCAGGTATCTGTGTCTCATATCTGACTAATGCATGCTATTGTAAACAATCACACGGTGACCCACGATTGGCTCAGGAAGCGGTAAGCGTTGGGCAAAGAGGAAAAGCTTGGAAAAAAATTTTTGGTAGAAAAAAAAAAGAAAAAGGCAGAGACCGCTCTAATATTCAGCAAGTCCAAAAGGGTGGGGGGTTGAAAACATTAAACAGTCAGCCTTGCCCTCCAGGTCACCTCTGACCTGGGTCCTTGAGGGGTCAGGAACCTTAGTAGATACTTAAACCTTCCTGCAGGATTTTGACCTTCCCTTCCCTCCTGGCTACCACCTCGCCTCGCCCTCCCCATCCAGCTCCACAGCCCCACCAATAATCCTCAACCGATCAATAGTAACTGTTCTCTCGATAATTCATAACATTAACATACACTCAATGGCCCGGCGGATGGATGGGGAAGACATAGGAGGGCCATCATTCCAGTATCGATCCCCTTTAGAGGGAGTCGATAAGCGAGGAGGTGATGGAGTTATGGCTCCTTCCCTGTTGGAGGTAGAGTCACATCACAGCAGAGCCTCAAATAAACACACAGCACACACACACACACACACACACACACACACACACACACACACACACACACACACACACACACACACACACACACACACACACAGGATTTGAAACTAGATATTCACACCTCACACAAAAGACATATGTCGTAAGATACCGTAGTTGATTCCAGGTTCAATTCCTTTGCATGTTCTCCACATATCTGGGTTCACTCTGGTTTCTACCAAATGAACCAGGTCTGGGAGAGAGGACATGTTCAGGAAGCAGTTTTCTATCAGGAAGAGCTCCTTCCACATTGAACTCTCTGAGAGGGAGGCCACACACCAGAATAAATGTAGGAGACACTTCACAAGGAGGCCTGTGGGAACAGTCAGACTGGAGGACAACACAGCGCCTCCTGGATGGCATGAAGGAGGAGAACATCTGACTCTAGGTAAGATCATAGTTTTGGTTATAGCATCTTATTTCATCCCGCCATATGACCACTGAGAGCTTTATGAACCAACAGGAAGGGTTTGGAAGGGAAATCAAACATGATGTCTTTTATTCCGGTGAATATCCAGGGTACGGACATTGAGGTGGTGTCCTCGTACAAGTACCTGGGTGTTCACCTCAACAATAAACTGGACTGGAGCACCAACACCCACTGTCTGTATAAAAAGGGTCAGAGCAGACTCTATCTGCTCCGGAGGCTGAGGTCCTTTGGAGTGCGGGGGTCGCTCCTAAAGACCTTTTATGACACGGTTGTAGCCTCAGCTATTTTTCATGGGGTGGTCTGCTGGGGCAGCAGCATCACTGCGGCCGACAGGAAGAGACTGGACAGGCTGATTAAGAAGGCGGGTTCTGTCCTAGGATGCTCCCTGGACTCAGTGGGGGTGGTGGTGGAGAGGAGGATGACAAACAAGCTGTCATCAATGACGAAGAACCACTCCCACCCTCTACAGGGCACACTGACATCACTGGAGAGCTCCTTCAGCGATAGGTTGCTTCACCCGAGATGCGTGAGGGAACGCTATCGCAGGTCCTTCCTGCCCACGGCTGTCAGACTGTACAACCAGCAGTCCTCCCAGCAGACCACTCAAACAACTCAGGGAACTCAGGGAACTCCAAGAACTCACCAAACTCAAAGAACACAACGTTCTAATTCCGGATGAGCAATGTAAAAACCAGCCTGTAGTGTATATTCCTTTTTTGGTGTGTAAATATAATGTACATTCAGATAATATGATATATGTTAATATGTTTCCAATATGTGAATATGTAAATTTCATATGTTGCAGATGTTAATATGTATGTATATTATTTAACTATTTATGTTTGACCCCCCCCCCCCGCTGCCACGATCGCACAAATTTCCCCACTGTGGGAAAATAAAGGTCTTTTATTATTATTTTTTATTATTATTCCTCAGGAGCTCCTGGTGGACAGAGAAAAGAAGACGACTGACAGAAAGAGGGGCTGCTGGTCTTGGAGCTTCACCAGACGTCAGAAGGACGATACCTTCAGATCCAGCGTGGCTGGGCTGGTCTGTGGTTTATGCTCCTCAATAAATTTACATCAAGAATGGAGGAGAAGCCTGTCTTGACTCCAAGACAAGATGATTTTATTCTTTCTTTTGAGAAAAAGTCAGATTTAAAAATTTAAAATAAGATATTTTCTTCAATGTAAATGTGTGAACATATCTGACAGCACAGGGTTATAGATACCCTTAGTGAATAATGTGAAGAACAACTGATGACAGGATTATATTTCATAGAAAGGTCTAAAAGCTCTCAAAGAGACTTCAAATGAACACATGGAGACCAGAGGCCTGTTTCATGAAGAATGCTGAGAAGAGCCAGGATCAATAACTTATATCTGTTGCGTGAAGTCAACACACTGTGGCTGCAAATACATCCTGAACCATTTCACAATTTGTGTCCATGCAGGTCTCCTGTTTCATACTCTAATCTGTCAAAAATATAAATATAATTATCATCCCTAAAAATGAACGTATACACACACACACACACACACACACACACACACACACACACACACACACACACACACCTCATGCCCACAGACATATGGACAGATACCTACAGAAGCTTTCAGTGTGTGTGATTTACACTTGAACGTGTGCCCTTTGTACACGGGATGCTGTGCCAGAATGTCACTAACAGAGATAAAAGAAAGCCTTTTAATTACCCCCCTGAGCAGGAACCTGCTTTTCTATCACTAGCCTGCCTCTGCTATTGCATCTATCTGATTCTCTCCTTCTGCCGTCTCCACATCTTTCCATCTTTTTTTCCCTTTGCGCTCCCTCAGCTCCTCTCTGCCACTCCACAGGGCCTCCTGTCCCCTAAGAAATCTTAACTACTACTTTTGTCTTTTGATTTCATGTCCCCATTGCTCCACACCTCCCCAGATCCCGTACATTGTGCACCCCCCCCTCTTCCCCATGCCTGTTTTTATCTCTCCTCCACTCAGACAATCAGTTTTCAGCAAAATGCTCCCATCATGTTCCCTTTGATGTTGCAACTAGTAACTCATGATTATTCACAAGACACAAAAGTAACACATCAGGAGCAACGTGTTTGCTCCCAAATCTCAACATATTTTAACTATGAACTGAAAAATGTATGTAAAATGTAATAGTTGATGTGCTGCCAATTTAAGTCACATGAAAATGTTGCTGACAGGGGATAAAATCCCACTCAAAAGTCAAAGGTCAAACATGGTTGCAATACTTTGGTGGAAAATTTTGAAACAAGCTCACTACAGGCAGATAACACAGGTAATAATTTAAGAGAATATATATCAAATAATTAAAGCAACATCAAACCTTGAACATGTTTTTAAAACATGGCCTATGTGACACTGAGTTAACCCTTGTGTTGTATCTTCACATTATGTATATTTCCTCGTCCTTCAGGTCAAAGATCTACCTTCACTAAACTTCAAAAGTAAAGCAGCTTAATTGAATTTTAAAGCCCAAATCTATTTTAATTGAATTGACATCCTTTTCATCATCAATGTTGTAAATATCTGTTTCCTTGCACTGCAGAAAGACTGCATTTACGGTATTCAGCCGGAGCCTCTCATTTTCATTATGTAATAGTTTTCTTTACTAGACTCGAGATTCATTTATAGGAGTAGAATCGAGGTTTATGAATATTATTATTGCTTAAGGTACTGCAAAACTGTAAACAGTAGATATAGCAAGTGATAGTGCTTGTATAGCCTACAATATGTACAGTGGTAGAAATGTACTGGATGCATTTTTGAGTGCACGTTGAATAAGTCTTTTTGCCAGTAAATAGTGTTTTTTTTCTGGCCTGTACAAGAACATTAAAATATACATACATGTCAGAATAATAAATAAAATGTGAACAATTATAATCAGTTACCTGAATTGCACATTAGGGCAGTACAACACTGCACCTGCATGGACTTTAGAGATGTGTCTCCCATTTGCAGCACTCAGTATTTGTTTTGTGGTCCTTCTTTGGCCGGCAGCAGTGACATCACTTCCTCTTACCTGCCCCAGATGGAGCAGCGGCTTCCAAGGTAATTGAAAAAAAAAAAAAAAGGCTTTCAAGTAATGTTTATTCTGTTTGAGCCGGTTTGATCTGCAGTCATGTTTCGGGTTGTTGGTCGAGTCGAACTGCACCTGCAAGGGAAAGTTTCAGTTTCTGCAGGAGCAGACATGACCCCCCATTCAAACAGGGTTTTCATTCCAGGCCTGGATGGATGGATGAATGGATTACAAAGTATTGCAATACCAAAATTAACTTAAATATTTTTTCAAAATATCTTCAGCTGTGGAAGATATTTTTTAAAAATGTGGACATTTACTGTATGATATATCACAACTATATCAACTACAGCTTTGCTTTATTTGAGACCACAGTCGTCCCTCATCCCCAGCTTCAGACTGTTTGACCTGAAGCCTCTGTCCTAGGTCTTACATTTCAGGCAGACATACTGTACATGCAGTGAGTGGATTGGTCTCTCTTCCCTCCTCTCATCCTTTTCCCCCCTGTGAGATATAAAGCAGTCTTCACTCATTTCATCCGGCCTCTCATCCTCACCTCCACACCTCTCCTAAAGCCCCACCCCACCGTGAAATATAGACTGGTATAAAGGGCCACTAAATTAACTCCTTGCAAGCATGGTTTAGGACTGGCTGTAATTAGTATATAATAGGTGTGGGAGGGGAAGTAAAGGGTCAGGATTGCCCCGGGGGGGTGCCAGCTGCAGGGGCTAAAGCTTGTCTCCATCTCTAGAAAGTTCAGCCTTATAAACATGTCAGTGAGACGGGAGATTAAACGGCGCAGGTATCAGATCCTGTTTCTGTCAGACGTATATTATTCCTCTTTCATGCCATCTTTAGTGGTACCTCGGTACAATCTGTCACACACAAACACACGCAGATACCTGCTTTATATCTCCTTTCATCCTGCAAATTCTTCCCTAAAAAAAAATCTACAAGCAGAACAACTGAGACAAGGGATGAACAAGGGAAAGAACAACCCCAGAGCACCACCCTGACTGATGTAGTTCCAATAATTGCAAGAATCTGCTTCCTCATCCAAGTGCCTTTTACTTATTTAAACTGTTTGCTTTAAGCGCCACTGAAGCCAATTAGGGGAGGCATAATTCAATGGGGCAGGGAATGAGGCAAGTGGGAGATTGAAGGAAGGAGGAGAAAAGAGCAGTGGATATCACTTTTCAGGAGACACATCTTTGTTTTTTTTCTGTTCTGGCCTCATTCTAGCACTTTTTTTCACTTGAAGGACCGGAGATTCTGATCATCCTGTCCCTAAAGTCATGCATCTTATTTCAAAACACGTTTGAGTTTGTCTGAGGACCTTTTGAATGGTGCAGAAAAAGGTATGGGTTATGATGAAACCTAAGATATGGGTCAGTTAGGTTCAGTACTGTGTGTGTGTGTGTGTGTGTGTGTGTGTGTGTGTGTGTGTGTGTGTGTGTGTGTGTGTGTGTGTGTGTGTGTGTGTGTGTGTGTGTGTGTGTGTGTGTGTGTGTGTGTGTGTGTGTGTTTGTGTGTGCAGTGAAAGAGAAAGATGGTTGAAGAGAGAAATGCTTATTTTTTTTAAAAGAAAACTTTAAATAATAATGAATCCAAATATAATACCTGATTTAAAACAGATTACTGAGAGAATAAAGAGCTGTGGTTTTCTTCATGATGACTAAAAAAAAAAAAATGCACGTGATGAAATGAAAAATGCGTTCAGCCTTGCTTTCACCTCAGTCCTGCTCAATGAGTCAGGTCTTCCCACTCTCTTTTAATTTTTGGATGGATACTTGGCGAGTGAACCCAGCCTTTTATTTTTCAGTTACTTCCCCGAAATGACCTGCTGGACTTGCAGAAACAACATGGATTAGCATATCCCATTAAATATAGTGGTATGGCTAATGTTAATGAGCCATCAGTTACAGATTCATACATGCAATGAACACATTTACTCATACCTTCACACACAGGCTTATATCCTAATAAAAGGAGGTCGTGTGCAAACTGAAAGTGTTATTTAACATAAACTGAATCTGGAATAGTTTAACTAAATAATGCAAACAAAAACTACATAATCATCTGCATAAACATCACGTTTCATTCATATTTCAACTCCCAGTGGTTTAACAAATTGCAGCCGTAGATCAGGGATCAAATTAGCAAAAGCAACTACAATTCACTAAGTGTGGGAACGCACGGATGAACTATTGGTTTTAGGTGGAGCTCTCAAGATCAAGGTGGGAAAGCGTGCGAGAAACCACATCCTACCATTCCATCACATCTATCCGCTGTAGACGTTTATCCCATTCTTTGGCGGCTTTCAGATTAATAAGCACTAAAGCTGGAGGAGCAACGTTGGCTGGCCTCAGACTTTCACTCATTCTAACAGCCGTTTAATAAATGTGATTGCAAATGGAACTTGTCACTTGCACTGAGGAGAGCTGGCCAGTCAATACCTCAGCTGGCAGGTGCCTGGGGTCACATATAAGTCAGCGAGTGATGGATATGTATCCAATAATTGATGTAGGGCAGCAGTTATTGTCAGTTTGGCTCCTGCCTCTATTGCTTATTAAAAGCTGGTGGCCTTAAGTACCAGCCAGCCAATTACTGAGGTGACTGTTTAGGAGCCTGGACCCTCAGGCTCTCTGTAGAAGAAGAAGCCAACCGGTCTATTGTTTTAGCACACACATGGGTCTCCATGGGTACATGCATGCGCTTCATCTTAACTCCTGAGTATTTATTTTTTCAGTGAACTTCCCCTCTTTTTTTTTTTTTTTACACATTGTTCTCCCAAAGTGGTTTTCCTCACATGTACATTTACGGTAGTGCAGCTCACATTAATCTGATGTGTGAACTCCCGCCTCTCATCCGAGTCAAAATAGCGCCGTCGTCCCCTCGCTATTGTTTTCCTTGACCTCCCGGGTTACGTCGGAGCCTGAGAACAGTAGAACGTCGGCGCTCAACGTGGAACCTGCTGACCTCGTCTTTTCGAGGCCCGGTTATTAATGAAGTGACAAGTTTCCTCTAGTTTTATCTCTATCCTGGTTCGAGGTTGACTCATCTGCAGATGCTTTTAGCGTAACCTCAAGAGCTGAGCGGAGAAATCTCTTGAAATTGAGCGTTTACAGGTTACCTGTGAGGAGAGGAGTTCCTGTCACGCTCTGACAAACCCAGCAGTGAGCAGAGGAATGCCGACGCAACTGCAGTGAGATTACGACTGCATAAAAATCTCCCTAACGCAATCTCCGCTGCTTGATGCTCGGCGTATGAGGAAGCAGAATGGAGCCTGGAGAACGCTCATCGCTGCAGGCCCTAACCCTAAGACTGCTGGGAGAGAAGGAAGGGGGGAAACTTTGGATGTGACCGCGGCATGTAGTAATTGTAAAAACTCAGAAAGAGCTGCTGAAGCAGAATTCTGACATGTAGCGCCGCTTTCAGTTCTGATCAAAGGGTCCAACCAGAGCAGCAGCTGATAACCCAATCAATTCAACTCCCTTTTGTTTTTCGCTGAATGATGCACGTTTAGCGTTAACCTCCAGGCAAAGAATGAAGGAAAGAAAAGGAGGTAAAAAGGGGGATGGGGGGTGGGGGGGGTAAGAAGGGAGGGGGCAAAGTAGAGATGGAGGTAAGAGGAAGAGGATGTAAAAGCTACATTTTAATTCCAGGATAAGTTAGAATAGAAAGAAAAAAAGTGAAAGGAGGGAAAGAATTAAATAAATTCATATTGTTGGTGAGTTTGATGGATCTGTAGAAAGGTATTAAGAGGTGCTGGAGGGGATGTGACGTGCACTGGAGAACATTTGAATATGAAATGTTTTAGCAGAGAATGGAGTAATAAGAATGAGAGATGGCGGAGAGATTAAAATATTACCTGTCTGCCCGTTCGTTCCTGTCCTTCAGGATCCCGCAGACTTCCTTATGGAAGGTAATCTGCAGCAGACTCAGAGGAGGGAGAAAGTGTGTGTGTGTGTGGGGGGGTATGTGTGTGTGTGTGTGTGTGTGTGTGTGGGTATGTGTGTGTGTTTGAGAAAGAAAGAGACAGACAACGTGTGACAAAGATGAGAAAGATGCTTCTATGGATGCGGTCGTTTCCTCAAGATGGAGCGATAATGAGAGGACATAATTATTAACAGTTTGCAAAGAAAGAGAGGATTCTTATAAACCGATAAATCTCCCGGTCGGACAATCAATCAGTCTGTGTTCAATGCGGATCATGTGATCTAGACAGGCTGAGAGAGAATGAGTTCAAGAACGGACACACAGCTGAGAAACAGACTCACCAGGAAAAATGTACACAACACAACAAAGAAACATCCCAGAATATCTTGGTTCCACATCACTTCAGCATCAATCTGGCCGTGTGTCCACATGCAAGTGTCACACATCACAGGGGATGCAAGGTGAAGATCAACTCCTAAAAAAATTATTTTCTTCCACTGGATAGATAAAATGATGACCAGTAGGTCACATTTCAATAACATAAACGTAACACACATGTTCCTTATATATATTTATCTGTTCTCACCCAAGTTGCAGGAGTATTTTTTGCATAATCCTATTAAATAGCAGACAAACAAGCAGACGTGAGTGAAATCCTCACCTTGTTGGTGGAACAAACAAATGAACCCACAGAAACAGGCTTTGCTGATCAGCTCTTTTCTGGTTTGACTGGTTCCTGCCACAGAGGCCAGCTGTTTTCAATGAAAACCACTCAAACCCCACTGCACACAGCCTGTCCAGGACCGAACTGCAGACGCACCAAACAGCATCCAGTTGGTGAACACAGACAGATAGTTTAACAAAAACAAGACAAAGTAAAGTTCCATTTGACTGCATGGTACCACCTCAGCTCTGCTCAACTCACTGTTTTTAGTTTTCCACTAGACAAAAGGTTACTGATACCTGCTACCACTTTCTAAGAACCACCTCCACTGTGGTTTCAAACGGGCTGAGCAGGTATACTAAAAGATTGCACGAAATATTACAGACCCCTGGTAGGTCACAGACAATCATTTCTGCATCACTTAATCATTGGCACATGTAGAATATCCTGTACAGCACAAATCAATGAGTTCCACACTCAAATAGCAAAGCAACTTTTGAGGCTTTAACATTTTTAACCTCACCTGTTATTTTGAGGAGGTGGAGATTTTCCTGTCTTGACAGCTGATGAGAGACCGATGAGAGGTGAGTGATGCATTTTAAAAAAAACTTTCCATAGCAGTTTTGCACATTGTCTACCTAGCCTGAGGAGGTACCAACCCCCCCCAAATGGAAAATGACCTGCAGAAAATGACCTGACACCAAGCAGAGTGTAATCGAGTCAAGTCTGACTGGTATTACGTCGCTGAAGAAGTCCTTTAATTTTTGTACAATTTGGGAAAATTTTGGAAAATTCTTACTTGATAACTTGAAGCCCTTCTTTAGTTATATCTTTCCCAACTTGTGACATTTTTACAAATTGTATGGACAATCAGCCCATTGTTATTCCGTAAAGCAACTACACTGGTTGTATGGATTTTTTTTTTTAACTCCAAAATAAAAAATATATAATATTATTTTGTGTTATTTGGCTGCTTCTAGGTGGTGAAGATCAAATACAGGACTTTACACCTAAACATTTTAACTCCTTCTGCACACAGAGAATGATTACATCACCAAAATATTATTACCCTCAGAGATAACCTTTTTTTTTTTTTTGCTGGAATTTAAACTACTTCTTCCTTCCTTCTCCTGAACATCTAATATGAAGATAAAGAGCATAATCAGATGCACTGATTGGATTTAAAAGCTATCGCATGAAGTACAGGTGTGGCCTCACGTAAGCTCTCAAGAGCAGTTAAGGTCTCATTGGAGAGTTTATGATTATCATTCAGAATGAGTTTTGTTGGTGTGTAGTACAGTATATAAGTTATCGGGTGATTAATCAGCTCACAAGTCTTTTAGAAATCTGGTTAAGCACTACTTTGCAATAATACTAATGAGAAAAGTTCAGTTAATGAGAAAAGCAGATGGAGTAATGAATTCATGAGGAGCTGCTCTGTTACTGTGTGTATGATGAAGTGAATATAATAAGAATAACGGAATCACACGCGGTGGGTCCGTGTGAATCCACATGTATCCACTTCCTCTGAGAGCGCTCTGCTGCATGACGCTCGCCTGCCCTGACAGATGGGGATTAAAAGACGCTAATGTGCGCACGGGGGCCGCTGACCTTCCACAGAGATTGACTTTACACCAGTGGAAATGGATGCCGGTAAATCAGCAGGCTGAGAGCATCATTCCCTCCGTTCGGATAGAAGTGCATTAATCACAAACATAGGCCCAAACATCGTGCTGTAGGTATAGTCGTGTTCCATCCATTTATCCATTTAGTGTTGACTTTAACACACATAACATATAGTACACGCAATGAGTCTGGCAAACAAGCAAATCATATGTTATCTCTGCAAACATACGACTGCAAGCTATTAGTTCCTGCTTTCTGTTGTGCAGCTGAGTTGGAGATGAGTCTTCTTTTTTTTTGTGAATACTCTGGATAGCGGGGTCGTTTAGGGAGGAGAAACATCTGTGATAAATTTTATATCACAAATAAATGAGCTTGGCACAATGGAGGCCTGATGACAAACTCTCTTTAAGCACAATGGTAAAGTTGGACGCAAAGCCAGTTAAAAGAAAACTTACATATGTATACATTTAAATATCTGAGCACATCTGTAGGACTGTGTTTTCCATGGCTTGGATGATTGAGAATCTATCTAAACACCCTTCTACACACTCAAGTGTGTGCACTCATTCATATCTAGACAAACATATATGTAGATCTGAAGATTAGCATGTGTGAAGCAGTCCAAAGCAAGGTTTTTAATTTTTAACAAAAGGAATAACTGGATGTATAGTATGTACAGTATTTTAGTAAATTCTCATTCATCTAGGTCATGGGGATCCTAAAAGGTTCAAACTGATGTAAAACAGAGAAAATGTTTGACCTTTCATCCCAGACTCCTGAGCTCTCGGTGACTGACAGGGAGTTTCAGATATGTTTGCCTCCTCTGATGTTATTAACATGTTGACAGCCGTTAAGGTCACACACGCTGCATTGACCCACCCAGCCCTAATGCTGGCCATTAAAACCGTTGAGGTTACAAGTGGTTTGTTTACCCGCCATCCATCACGTGAGTCGTTAGTGTCACTGGATGTCGGACGTTGGTGGAACTGCCCAAGGGAAGAATGCCACTGAAGAAATTAGGGTTTTAGTGCCACATTCAAAAGACTGTAAATAAATTGTTAGAGCTGATAAAAGTAAATGTACAGTAATAAATAATAGTAAGTCATTTTTTACATTTTTAAAAATAATTTTATGTTGTGCAATTAGTTGTAAGTAATCGTTTACCTGTTTCTATTTGTATTGTGATATTGTTTCCATTTTTAATAGGATGCTTTTGATTTCTACACATGTTAAGCACCTTTGAGTACCATGAAAAGCACTATGCATATTTGTTTTATTACAAATGGTCTGAAACTAATAGAAGTATGCATACATAGTCATACATATGATGAGATGTAATATAAAAAGCCTGAAGGCAGTTGGAGACAATGAGCATGAAGCATGCTCTCACAATTGTGTTGTCACTTCAATACTGTTTGCGTGTGAGAGTGTATGAGAGGTAAAATGTCAGTACTTTTCTTCTTGGAACTTTTTTTTAACTTTTGAGATTTAATAGTAGTTTGCTTGAATATATCGTGCATTTTGAAAACTTTTTTTTTTTGTGCTGTTATACAATGCAAAAAAAAAGCAGGAATTTTTTCAATCGGCCAAAGTGGCAAGTCGGACTAAGAATATTAATTTCCACACTTTTATAATAGACATTGTCCAAAAGAAGACAACAACTACAAATAAACATCAGTGTAAGTGTATACAGACAAAGAAAAGAGCAGCACTAGAGCAGCCGTTATCTTTTAAATACAGCCATCAAGACTGGAGAAGAAAAGCATGTTCACAAAAGTGAAGTATATTGAGAGCGCTATTCTTCAGGCGGTGTTCTGAGTATTATCAACAGTAAAGTTGCTTCACAGTGGCAGTTGATAGAACTCATTCGGTCTTATTGACCAGTAAAAGGCCCCACAGAGACTGGAGTCCCTTTATAGACTGACCCTCAGCGTTGCACCGCATACAGGCCAGAGGCTAGTGGGAGCCAAGGGGGCATTAACCCTCCCATAGGTCAGGGCTGTGACCCGCTATGGCCTCCCTAAGTCCACTTCCAAACCCAAGTGTGGCCCACTGGACTCAATATGCTTTTAATTGCATTGGGATGGTTTGCAACCTATCGATTAATACGTGTATTTATGTCATCCCGGGCCCACAGGCTACATTGTATTTCTATGTGGCATATTCATTTATTTACCTATCTGTCCCACCCCTCATGCATCATCCATATATCTATCCATCTCTCCTCCGAGAGCACTTCAATTCAAGGGCTCCCATAATTACTGCAGCCCTATAATTGAGTGCTTTGATTTAGGATTTTTCTGTTCCCCACCCCCACCCCACCCCGCCCCACACCTCCCCTGCCATCACTCGCTGCACGCCTCTCCCAATGAAAGACGAAGGGATGAGATATGGAAATAGAAAAACGGGCGATTGAGAATAGAAGATACCTCCCATCCTTATACATACAGACATACATGCACACACATAACACACACACACACACACACACACACACACACACACACACATTCTTATCACAATCTACTGTTTCTGTTATCCAAGGGAGGAGGGGGTAAGTTGATAATTACTGAGGGAGATTCATGCAAATCGATGCCAAATTAAAGCATTATAAAGGCTTTTATCAGCTTTTTCTTTTCCAAATTGAAGACGATAAAAACCCATTTGAGAAGCAGGAGAAATGGGGGCCCCGTCCCTTCATTTAAAAAAAAAAAAGGAAGAATTGTAATTATGTTAACACCAAGAGAATCCAAAAACTCCTTTTTTTTTAACTTACTCATTCATAATTAATTAATTTCTCATAAAACTTGGCAGGAAGAACAATGCCGCGCAGCGTCTCCTTTCCTCTCCCCTTCTCGCTATTTTCGGGAGAATAACGGGGGGGGGGGGGGGCAGGAGATATTGTTGAGTATTGTGATAGAGGGGCTCATTTCCATACGTATCCTTACGCTAGGATTCTCTTCTTTACCTCTCCTCAGCTCTGCGTGCTTCTGGCTACAATAAAAAAAGTGTTTTAGAAACAAAAGGCAGGGGGGGGGGGACAAGGATGTGATGGTGCATCTGGAGCCGTGTGAAGACACTAAGAAAGCAAAGACACACAGACAGACAAAATTAGAAGAGATGTCCTTGGCCGCAGATACTTCCTTACATCAATAGAACGGGGAAAAAATGAAGTATGGTATTTTTTCCATTCGCGCAGCCAACAGACCTTAACTTTGGGGGGGGTCCCTGGTGAAAACAGGGAGTTCCCTACATCTTTGTCATGGCCGGTTAACTCCATACCATATCTGCGGGGAGTTCAAGGGGAACCAGGCTTTTGTAAGCAAGAGAAACAGATAGCTGGTAACAAGACGCAGACACAACACAGATAAGGCCTTGTAGTGTGGAAGCCATGCAGAGACTGACAGACAGTCACCTCAGGGCTGTCTGTCTGATCTATGACACTTCAGCTGCGGCGCATTCAATGCTATCTGCACCCCCCCACCCCCCTGCCCCCACCCCGACTGAACACTGTGACAGGACGGACCAAACACACACGTGCAAGTATAGACTGTGTGATAACTTGTCACTCCACAGGGTCCTTTATACGTAACGCACGGCCGACAACATGCACATACATCAACCTCTGCGTCACGTGTGTGATCTTAGCCAGTGTGTTCCCCAGTCAATCACACGCATGAACATTACCATTAACAGGTAATGACATATAATGTTCTACTTTCTTCTCAAAAAAGGAAGTGTTTGTCATCCAAACAAACACACACACACACACGCGCGCGCGCACACGCACACACACACACATCTGCAGGGTTTGGCCTTGTTGGTGTTTTTTTCTTCTTCTTCTTTTTTGCTGTTTGTGACCTTATTTGCCCTGAGTTGGGTGGGGTCAACAGTGCCAGCTAGTAGTCACTACTCTGCTAATCCAGGCTAATGTGCTGTTGACAACAGCCCAATTACACAGGATTCCAGCTGAGAGGGAGGATGGGGTAGGAGCAGGGGGGCAATGAGGAGTGAATACGAGTGGTAAAAAAAAAAAAAAAAAAAAAGGAAGACTATGCTAAGAAGACAGAGCAGGAGAGGAGATGAAAACTTGATGCAGAAAAAGAAACAATAAAGATTTGATAAAGGAGGTGAGGGGAGATTTCAAATATGTGTTTGTGCGTGTGGTTTAGCGGTGAGGCGTGGTGCTGTGCAAACACAAGCATGCTGGGAAAAGAGACGTAGGGAGACTAGGTGAAGCAGAGTGGAGCGGTAGGGAGCCTCATTACACCCAGCAGGAGCCTCACTCTGCCTCATCACTTCTCGCTGTATTGAGAACAAGCACTGATTTTCATTGTACACACACACACACACACACACACACACACACACACACACACACACATACACAAACACACACACTGAGCATTAGTTATTTAACAAATAACTCACATTCTTCCCCTTAAAAACAGGACATATTATTTTTACACCTATGTCACCAGACGGCAGACAAAAGAAAGAAAAATCAAGTTGAATAAATCACTGGAGAAATAAATTCTTTATGAATCATGAGTTTCACACCTTAACATTGACCAGATCCAAATTACACAACGTTAAGATGTTTCGGAACAACACTTGACAATATTCTTCTTCTTCTTCTCCTTTCGGCTTTTCCCTTCAGGGGTCGCCACAGCGACTCAGTGTCCTCCATCTAACCCTGTCTTCTGAATCCTCTTCTCTCACACCAACTACCTTCATGTCCTCTTTCACTTTCACTACTTGACAATATTCTTCATCACATTGAAATTAGAGATTTTGTGATAGGGTTAATAATAATGAACAAATAATAATTCATTTTATTTATAGAGAGCTTTTCATACTAGTCAAACATGCACAGAGACAAAAAGCAAACTAGAACCAAGGCTGCAACATCCCGCGACACCCCTGAATTCAAAATTTTACCCTGACCTACGAGCATAGATCAAAGATCAAAGCTAGTGCTCTGACCTACTGTTATTGAGCAAAGCACTATCTTTGGTCTATGGTCTTACTCACACTGGCCTTCTCCCTCGTCTTTATCTTATCCAGTTCCTGAGTGTAAAAAAGTTTAAATTTGACCTTGACCTAGTTTTCTTAAGGTCAAGGTCATCATCTCATTTTCATCCCCGTTGCTGCCTGAGTAATGGGCTTTTTGTTTCATCTGTCTATCTGCAGCGGTTGCAAAGATATTTGGTGGACGGACGGACGGACGGACGAACACTGACAATTACAATACATCACCGCTTTGAAGCGGGATGTAACAATAAATTTAAAAAATCAATATCAAACAGTAAAATACAAATTAAAAAAAGCTCAAATGATAGCCACAAATAAATTCGACAGCATTAAGCATAAAAGGAAAGAAAAATAAGATTTAGTACAGTATATTATTACTTGAGTAGAGCCTTGTAAAAGAATCCATTCTGAGGCACAATGGAGCTGTTCCAGCAGCATAATCTGGCGCTATACCATAATATGACACTTCACTGCTCAGAAAGAAGACATTTTTATAAAGACACTTGCTGATACAATAGAATGAGTGTAGCGTACAATGAAGCAGCATTAAATGGACCAATGATATCTGCTTAAGCTAATAAAGCTCTCTAATCAATTTGATGCTATAAGGCACATCATCGAACAGGAAGCTCACTGGGAGAGGTGACTTAATTTATTCGGAGCTCCATCCGTTAACCGAAATACATTACAAACATGACATAAATGGATTTTAACAAACTCACACATGACCACACATCCGAGTGTGTACGCAGACAGTCCGAGCTAAAACAAAGCTCATCAAGCCACCAAACAACGGCCCTCCTCAGGGCCACAAATCCAGGAACATAAATCAGGACTGGCAGGAAAATGAGGCTTGAGGAAATTGAGAGAATGAAAGGCAGACGACAGAGAATGGGAAAGAGGGGAAAGGACGGTGTAAAAAAGAAAGATGGTGGATCAAAAAAAAAAAAAAAAAAAGGCAGGAAATGCAGGAGAGTGTGCAGGATGAGCGTCAGGAAGGAAAGAGGAGGTGAAAGGATGGAGCGGTGAAGCTGAAGTACGGACAGGGGGGGAGCAAGTGAGCATCCGAGAAAGAAAGAATTAAATAAAAATGCAATAAAGCAGCCGGTGTGAAATCAATCTGCTTATAGTTTTGTTTAATAAAAATTCATGAAGGGCTGGTGGCCAAGAGCTCATGAGAAATATTGGTGGCAATGTGGGGGACGCCAGACTTGGAAAAGAAGGGGAGATGAGACGCGGGTGTGTGTGGGGGTGCTTACGTCTCTGTTGATCGTGTGTGTGTGTGTGTGTGTGTGTGTGTGTGTGTGTGTGTGTGTGTCTTCGCCTGTTTATCTGTGTGTTTGCTTTGACATGGGTGAGTTACAGGGCTGCAGTGAGTCTGAGGAGCGAGGGGACAAAGAAAAAAAAAAAACAGGATTGAAGGTCTTTCTAATAACGGCCTTCCTTCAGAGGAGAGAAGGAAAGGAACTAGGCAGTAAGTCATGATGCCTGCCCTCATGTCTGTGCGTGTGTTTGTGTGTCGGCGCACATCTTTGTCTCTCTCTCTCTCCTACTTTCTCGTCAAGGCCTCGGAGTGTGAGGCATTGCAGGGTTACACTAACGCCGTATAAATCTTGTCCCGGTGGACGTTTTCCAGGTTGGTCAGTGGTTTATGAGCGGTCCTGCAGTCTGACGTCAGACGTCTGCATGCCACCAGCCATCCAGTCAATGTCCATCCATCTGCCATAGACTCAGGCTGGGACCACTATGATTAAAGCTACTTTTACATTTTTCCATACAAAAAGTAGCAACGGACGCAGATCCACCGAATAGAAAAAGAGTGGATTAAATATCTGCACATAAACTTAGATTTCTCTGTACGTTTGCGCATGTATTAAAATACATGTATCTGATTTTCCAGGGTTTTATGTAAATTCAATTCATCCTTTTTTTTAATGGAGTTATTATTTTGCATGTAGACCGTATTGTCCATTAGATAGTTTATTTGCACAAGCACAGAGGATGGATGGATGAATGAATGTTTATGTGAAGGTTTGCCTGTAAAAATACAGTAATTAAAACGTGAGGAAGGACACTAATCAGATCTGCAAGACAGACTTCATAAGATTCTATAATACTTTATTAAAAGGGACAATTTTCAATCATTTAAACTCATTACATAAAAATTATTGAACTTATTTCCTTATTAAACTATGAGAGGTGTGGCCTGAGTTGTGAAAGCCAAAAGGATGTGTGTGAGAGATTAGCCTTGGCAGAAGTATTATTTACCCTGAATTCCTTCTAGTTTTAATTATATGTAGATTTTGTGTGTGTGTGTGTGTGTGTGTGTTTGTTTGAAGCCTGTCATGCATAAATATCGTCAACATGTGAACTAAGAAATAACTTTTGATACAAACAAAATGTGCCAAAGGTCATAGAGGGAGAAGAATTCTGGAAAGCACTTTAGACAGGATCCAGCTGCAGGAAAGCTCTGGATGCCCTCAGCCTCTAAAGGTCTCTCACAATGAAATCATTACACACACACACACACACATACACACACACACAGCCTGTGAATATTTTGTCATCCTTTGCACTACTTCATTATCCCACTGCCATTATAGGCCATTCTGACGTATGCTGTCAGACCCTCCAAAGCACAATCAGATGACACATTAACACATTTTCTAGAACCATTTAGCATGTGAGGCTGATGCCGGCTGCCAGGCGGGGTCTGAAGGTCAGAAAGCAAAGGGTCAGACGTCAGGATACAGTAGTGACTTTGTATCTATCGTCATGAGCTGTAAGGGTCAGGGCCAAGACAATTTAGATAAGAACTCTTTATCTGTGTCCCCTTCCTTCCTTTATTTCCTCCTTTCTCTTCCTTTCCAGGCAGAGAAGGTAGAGCCAGAGGTGAGAAGGTAAAAGTCGTTTCTTGAACTTCCTGTTCTTGCTGCTTTTTTGGCAAGACATGATGAAATTTGTGCTTTTAATTCAAAATATTAAGCTTTCTTT
Source organism: Antennarius striatus (assembly GCF_040054535.1). Classification (NCBI taxonomy): domain Eukaryota; kingdom Metazoa; phylum Chordata; class Actinopteri; order Lophiiformes; family Antennariidae; genus Antennarius; species Antennarius striatus. Next base: position 27,875,340 of record NC_090777.1, on the reverse strand, counting down.
TTTGATTCAAAATGATTATATACAAAAAAAGATATTGAAGACCAATAATTCACTTGTCCATGATTTAGGGTTTGAACATGTTTTACCTCTCATCCAACAGTTTTCTTCACTTCCAGCAGACTGGTGGGGAGTAAAGGTATTGACTTTATTATTTAAGACTCACATGATGCCACCTTACCTCGTGTCTTCAATGACCTCATAGCACTTTTGACTCAACTGTTATTTGACCCTGACCTGTTGTTGTGTTAGCGACCTCAGAGGAGTTCAGATGTCTGTGCTCTCCATCAATCTCTGAGATAAGAGTTGAGTTGCTTTACAGTCAGCCTTCAAGAATCATTGTTTATCTTTCTCGTCCAAAAGGAAATCCTCGTTGACAGTTAAAAAAAAAAATTGTTCATCTGCATCACAGTTTCACATATCATCCAAACGTTTGTGTATTTTTCCTTGGCCAATGCTACACCCCTTCACCAAATACAGCTGCATGAGACACATACCGTTTGTCTCAAATACCTCTTCATATTCTATCCCAACTTGACTCATCCATAGAAAGGTGGCAGATGTCTGAACCAACTGCGGTAGATGTATTATGGAGAATTTTTTTTTTTTAAATTCAGAATAAGGTACACTAACACTCAAATAATATGAATTTTATGAATAATGTGTCCATTCAAGATCAGGAGATCAAAATTATATGACGAATAGACCTGTATCTTTTCATAAAAGATATTACTCTTTTTTTTTTTTTTAAATCATTCAACTTTAGCATTAAGCCTCCTGAAAATTTGTCTGAGTTGTTGTTCTTCTGTCATCCTGATGACAAACTGCCAAACAAAAGCCTGATGAATGTAAAAATTGACCTTCAACAGACTTCAACTTTGTAAAAGCAAAGTCCCTCTCGTTTCACCTCCCCTTGGTTTGGAGGAACAAGCAGCTCGTCCTCCCCAAGGCCAGATTGCACTGCTGACGCTCATTTTGCAGAATGACTCATGGGGAAAGAAGTGATGGATATCAGACATTTGAGCTACTATCCACTTGAAAACAACAGTAAGTTAAAATTCAGTAGTGCATACTGAAATCAAGTTAAGGGTTCCAACCCTGTAAGAGGTTGGAGAAAAGTTCAGAGTGAACCCAACACTGGATATTTATATTCTGCAGAAAAGACTTGCCTCTTTGTCAATAGCTTTACTTCAGTCTAAAGGAAGACATGATGTTATAAAATTAAAAAGTCCTTTTCACACAGAAAAATTAAAAAAATTATGTTATATGACAAAAGTAATCATTTACCTTTTGTCATGGTTCTGTATTTGTGTCCTGTTGCTCTGCTGTGCTGGGTTGTGGCAGGAGGCGGAGCCAAACCTGTGGGCAGAGCCTCGTCTCCACACCTGTGCCTCGTCTCCACACCTGTGCCCCATCATGTTGATTGGCCTGAGGTTTTTTGAGCTGGCTTCTCGTGGCGTTGTGTGTGCCGGAAGAAGATTCCTTTTGCGATGTGCATGTTCCCTTTGAGTTAATCAGCTGCTTGGAGGATGTAACCAAACCAAAGAATTGGTTCTCCTTTTCTAGAAATGTAGATTTTTCTTTTTTCAGTTAGCTGCTAAATGCTGCTAGGTGTTTTTTTGTGGCCTGCACACATTCATAAAAAACAGTCATCTGGGGGTTCTTTTCTTGTGTTAACACAAATGTCAGTTTTATCACTTTTACTTCCCACTACTGCATTGCAGAGGCCAAAAAACAAACAAAAAATTCTGTTAAAATAATTTAAAAACCTTGAAGAAGGTACCAAAACAGCACTTAAAGAACAAACTATTGATTCTGGTTGCGTGAGGCGCCAGATTATGCTTCTCCGATATTTTTACAAAAATATGTTTTAAACATTGGAAGGTTCAGATTCCTTGAGATTAAAGACACTGCATTAGAAATTAAAACAACCTCTTTGGTTTCCCAACAAATGAAAAAAAGGAGGAAAAAAAAAACCTAAATTAAAATTCAAATCTGTTTAAGTTGGGAGTCGATCAAATGTCGCAGGAGTTGAAGTCGGTTACTTTCATCCTTCTCCACAAATCCACGTCATTATTTTCCACTGCAGTATTTCACTGGTAAACTTCTCCCTGTATCTGCTTTTTGTCATCTCTCTGCAGATCTGAAGAAATTAAAATTTGAGGCAGGGATAAAGATAATTTAAGACATCCACAGCCTGTATTTCATGTTTCTGTTTCTAAGAATCCACGGAAGCGTGTGCCAAAGTTGTGTGTATTGGCAATGTGTGTGCTACAACATCCATGGTACACAATGCATTGTGTAGGATTTATTAGGTGGTGTGCTCCTCTTCCTCCTCTGTCCCACTCTGTCCTGTCTCTTGTTACCGCCTGGCCTACCGCTTCAGCAGGCAAACACCTTCCTTCCTGCCCCATTGTCAGAGACCACCGGGGGAATCCCTACACTCAGATGCGAGGCCTTCTCAATCCCCGTAATCTCTGATGTCCTCACCCTTTCTCACCCCTTCCCTTATTCATTTCAAAATAGCTTGCAGGTGAGGGACGGGACACACTTTCCTGCCCTTGTTGGAGAAAAAAGTCAGTGTTGCCTGCACATATTTGCATAATCATAAAAACAATGCATGCTAGTTCTAGACAAAAGAAAAGGGTAGGAATGCGCTTGAGAAAAGAGGAAGGAAAGGGGGAGACATGCAAGGACCACCTTCTGCATCAAAACCCAAAAGGGTTCTGTTTCAGACAAGTAAAAAGCTAATAACAGAGAGAGGTGTGGAAAGAGAATAATGTAGAGGGTAGACAAGGGTTAATGAAAGCAGGGGGTTGCTCTTTGACGGCTGTAATGAATAACACTCAATACTATTAATTGGTACAATTGCTGTTCATTTAGCAAAATCACTCACACAGGGCTACGTGAGAGTGGAGCAGACGATCCCGGTCACACTTAACTGGTCACCTGACTCCCCATTCGCCTTCGTTTTGTCCACCCGTTCCTGTGTGGATCATTTTCTCCTCCCTCTCACCAAGAGGACATACAGTCGGTGTGCTGCTTTATTTCTTTCTTCTTACACAAACCAAACATCCAAAAGGCAATCGGTCTCTTTCCCCCAGCTGTTCAGGACAATGTCTGAACCACTGGTAGTGATGCGCTGATGGCAGGAGGGTAATTAAATAAAGACGATAACTTGTAGTAGTTTAACACCAAACATTGGCTTCTTCTGATGGTTCTTGACTCCAGCTGAGTTTGTTTTTTAATTTATATTTATTTCTCTTATAATGTCCTGTTAATAGTAAGTAGATCTAGGGTTATGGTATCACCAAGATCATTTTAAGACTATCTTGAAAGCTCCCCACCCGCACAGCTTTGCCATAAACTAATTCTGGTGGTGCTAACTTTAAGAACATAAGGAGAAAAGGAAAGCGACCCCCTCCTTCCACCTGGGCAATTTAAGTGAGAGCCAATTAAAATGAATGTAATAGTCCCTGCCGGGTGAGTTGTTAAACAAGATGGGGGTTATTGTCCTTAGAGGAAATGGCCCAGAACTCAAGACATCTTTGCTCTTCTGTTGAACACACCTGCTCCTCCTGCGCTGAGCTCCTCCGCTGCTCCACAAAGGTTATGTTTTTAAATCATTGAAAGATAGTCGTGATATTTTGATTTTTGATTATGCGTGTCTTGTGAGAGGATAATGTCAAAAGAAGCCAACATTAAAGGTTAAACTTGTAGAGAAAAAAAAAACGAGAGGAAACAAGAGAGGAAGAAGGCTTAAGGCCCATTTGTACCATCTCTACACACATCAATGAAGTCTGTCTGAATGGTCGGTTCATCATCATTTTCTTAACTAGGTCCTTTACATCAATGCAGCTGCAAGAAGGCAGTGAATTGTCCAAGGATGCAGTAATGACAAGTATGGCAAGGGTTGGAAGAAGTTCCGACAAGATATCTGTAAATATAAAGCAGGAAAATTAAATACACGAGACTTAAAGATGGCGTTTTATCACTTTTTCATATTTTTCTTCTTAGTGGATTCTGTATATATTAATCTTACCTTGCTTGAATCGTAAAAACATTGCCCCCAACCATTTCCAGTGGTTTCGCTTGGTTTCACCGGTTTCGTCCCAGACTGTGAGCATGTTGAAAACATCCCCAGATACGCATCTGTATCTGTTTCTCTTTAACGGAGCATAAATTGGTTTTTACAATGCTTCAGTGGAAAATAGGATTAATTTCCACCTCCAACCCAAACCATTTTCACTTGTGTGTGTGTGTGTGTGTGTGTGTGTGTGTGTGTGTGTGTGTGTGTGTGTGTGTGTGTGTGTGTGTGTGTGTGTGTGTGTGTGTGTGTGTGTGTGTGTGTGTGTGTGTGTGTGTGTGTTTGCGTGCGTGTGTGTGTGTGTGTATGTTAGGTTATGTGGAGATTACAGCTTCCTTTCCTGCCCAGCGGTCACAACTAACTTCTACTTAATGACCCTTATCCAAGCAGGAATTGTGGAAGACACATCTGGACTAAAGACCCAGTTTAATATTGAGGTCAAAAGGTCAAATATAATAGAAAAATGATGTAACAATAATGAGCAAAACAGAACCATTTCATCACACGACCCAAATGGGTAACGGCTGTTTGCAACCGACCTGGCGCCGCTGTGACAGACGACTTTCATCGGACTAGGTATAGCATGTGTGTCCATGTGTGAATGCATCACTCCCATGTTTTAATGTCTCAATCTCAGGAGATTAAGAGCCTAATCAAGCCAGCATCTGCCCTAATGGGGGGAAATTGAAAGATAGATATGGTACTTTACACAGCTGATTAACCAGCAGGCTGTGTGTGTCTGCGTGAGTGTAAGATGTAAGAATCCTTCATTACAAGTGCATTAAGCTGAATTAGTTTGTATTTTTTTCCCCGTGTATTCAACAAAATAATAATGAATATTTTATTTGTTTGTGCAAATAAACAGATTTACAATAATTTTCAGCTACAGTATTGCCTTATGCAGTAGATTTGAAGGGTCACACTTTTGTTCCAGGATGGTTTGTCATAATTGTTGAATTGCCTCTGCTGGGTTGTATTGATTGCCAAAATCAAAAATCTGTGTAGCTAAGATTATCAGCCACTGTTAGTTGATCACAGATATACTGGTATGACTGGTACCAGCTAATTACTGATAAATTAGTGTACAGAAAGGCTAACATTTAATTGCAGGAACATATGAAACAACGGCAACAATGGAAATAATGTCTTTATCAGAGAACACTTTTAAATGGAAAATGTCTCTGTGAATATCTTTGTCGCAATGATAACACAACCACACTGAATGGATTCAAATGCCTTTGTTAATATTAGAGGTGAGAATCACAGCTGAACTCACATTTTGGTATATGGTTCTCATGATCTCTTTCAATACATCTTTGAACACTTCCTGAACCGGCAGCAACTTCCATCTGTACCTAAAAGATGAATTCAGTAGCTGACGTGACATCACTGCTGTAGAAACAAATAAATCACAAAAGTTTGGGGAAAAAAAGTCAGCGCTGCTCCAATGAAAAATCTTAATGGGTCTCAGCAGCTTGGAAACACTATGATGTAATGCCCGACTTTTTCTCTCATCAAATATTTTTGAGTCACACTAATCCACCTTGCATTGACTTTATAAATAAACCAGCAGTGTGAAAAATTTGTTTCATGTTTCAAATTATTACCACAGAGATCAAAATCTGAACACTTTAAATATGTGTGACTTTAACACTAGTAAAGTATTGACTAGTCAGTATTGACCAGTCGACTTGAGCAAAAGGAGGTTATACTGCACGAATGTCATTGAAAGCTACACTTTATAGACACTGATTGTGTGCTTGGGTGAGAGAAACTAAATATGGCCTTGAGTGTAGCAACTGGTTTTCAAGAGATAAGTCATTTCTGAAGGTTTTCACTTTGTCAGGTAACCCAAACAGCAATCAAACTTTTTTCTTCAGACCACATCCAATATCTGAATCATGCATTGAGTGCGTGATTGATGGCACGAGTTCCCAAACTGTGTCCTGACGGAGCAATAACGGCAGTGTCAATAACAAGTGTTTGATAGATTGCTAATAAGTGCTACTGAGCATGTGACAAGTGAGCAGTGGCTCTGTGTGTGTGTGTGTGTGTGTGTGTGTGTGTGTGTGTGTGTGTGTGTGTGTGTGTGTGTGTGTGTGTGTGTGTGTGTGTGTGTGTGTGTGTGTGTGTGTGTGTGTGTGTCTCCGTGGGGACCTGTCAACCCATCAGCTTTATCAGCTGGGTGAGAGGTCTGCATGGCGCCACTGAATATTTCTCCACACCTCCCATATAAATATAGTGGCATCGCTGTGCATCGTCTCTCAGGGGGGAGGAAGCGGAGGGGCTAAAGAGGAGCCTGCACACTTTATGAGGTGATATAAAGAAACATACGTATGGAAGATGGAGCGAGGACAGCATGCCTGCGTGCACGTATGTGAGAGTGGAAGTGTAAAGGGGTGAGTGTGAAAGCAGCAGTCTATACAGGTGCAAAACCAAAAAAGTGTTTCGTGTCAATAGGTGCTGAAAATGTAGCAAACACTGTGGGATGGCGAAGGCACATGTGAAGGAACTGAAAGCTGGAGCTGGTGCACACGACTTGCCTTTGTGTCTACGCGAGTGTGTTGGCTGGGACACACACACACACACACGCAGCAGCAGCTATGCAGCGTGGTAGAACTTCTTTCATCTCAGCGCGTTTTGGTTTTGCTCCCATTCTTCATTAACTCCATTAACAGATGAGCTGCAGCGATTAGCGACGCTTCCCGCTGATTCAGCTTTCTCACCCACCCACCCCTCCTCACTTTTCTACCCCCTCTGTCGCTACCTTGTTCCAACACTCCTCCTCCCCCACCACCACCTCATGACACGGGGGGTGGGGGGGGGATGCAAGACCAACAACCAAAAAGTCACGAGGAAGCAACGTGTGCACGTACGAAAATGTTGCACATGATGCACGCTTTCTGGGATTTTTAAATTGTGCTAGGACGCCTAAACCGGAATAGGTTAAACATCCGGTTGTGTGTGTGTCTGTGTGTGTGTGTGTGTGTGTGTGTGTGTGTGTGTGTGTGTGTGCGCGCAGAGGCCCATAAAGCTGGTTTATCCCTCCCTGCAGTGCCTCTTTATTCAGCTAACAATTTTTACTGCTCTGTGCCATCTTAAAGCCCTCTGCTCCTCCAGCGGGCCGTGCCAAGGGAGCGGTCTGCCCCGCTCCACACTGTGCCATTAGCCACGGCTGACTCTTTAGCCAAGAGGAAAAAGGGGAAAACAGGCAACGGGTTGCCAAAAGGTACTTTAAAAAAAAAAAAAAAAAAGAAAGGAAAGGGGAAAATAGAAATAAACAGACAGACAGGAGGAGATTTTCCTTTTCAGTCCCCAGCATCTGTTCTGTAAAAGCCCCAATTAACAGATTAATTGGACTCGCATTCCTCCGTTAGTCTGCCTGCACTCCTTTCATTGTAGCTATACACTCCAAAGAAGCTAAAAAAATTTAGCTTTAAAGAAGTATCGTATTCCTCCGGCCCCAGTCGTGATTAGAGTCCGATTAACCGTTTCAGATGCTTCAGACATACAGCGGTTCCTCTACTGACGAATGTCTCTACTTACTAAATTTTCTACTTACGAAACCCCTAAACAGGAAAATATTGCCTCTAGTTACAAAAGAAATTTTGATTTACGAAAGGTAAAAATCCAGTATGGGCTGACACTCGCAGCTCCCACAGGGTCCTGAACGCAACATTCCCATAGCTGCTCTGCCATTGGCTATTACCTAGCATCCTGGCATCCCATTGGCTAAGAGGGACCTCTGTATGGAGCTCATAGGTGTCTATGCAGGGTCCTCGTCGTTCGGCCCTAGACCCATGAGGTGTTCTGAAATATATTAACTTTTAGAGTATTCACTATGGACCCCAAGAAAGTGACGGAGAAAAGAGGAAAAGAAAAGAAGAAAGTTTTTTTGTCCGTACAAACAAAGCAAGAGATGATAGAAAAGCCTGAAAAAGGGACGCGTTTGGTTGATCTCACCAAAGAATATGGCCGTAATGCATCTACAATCACCAAGTTATTAAAACAAAAGGAAGTTTAAGGAGTTTAAGGCGTCGTGTGGGTGGTTGGAGAAGTTCAGAAGGAGGACTGGAATTCACTCTGTTGTTCATGGTGAGATAGGAGGGCAAAGAGGGCAAAAAACAATGAGGAAAGCAGTTAAAAGGTAAATGACCATCATTATTATTCTTCACTCTATTCTTTGTTTTTTACATTATGCACAACTCTCATTTATTGTGTAATAATCTAATTGTAATAAGTATTTGTTACATGTTTGGATGCAGTTTTATACTTTATAAAACATTAATGTCTGAATTTGGAGGGGGGCTTGGAACGGATTAGGGCATTTGCATGGAAAAACGCGTCTCTACTTACGTAATTTTCCACTTACAAAATTTCTTCCAGAACCAATTAATTTGGTAAGTAGCGGTACTACTGTACCGCTGTGTTGACAACCAGCTGACAAAAAAAAAATGACAGCATTTGTCCATCTGAAGACGGAGAGATCTCTCCTCCGGCTTCAGATCGGTGATAAATCATACAACAAAGACGTTGCCGCTCCGTCTCGATCTCTCCTCCTCTCACATCTCACATCTGAAAGGTCGGTTTCAGAAGCAACCAACAACGGTAACAACCCGCCACAACAAAAGACTTCAGAATGCATAAACACAGGTTTCTTAGGGGGGCTCGGAGGATTGTTGGGGTGGATCGGGACACACGCCGTTACTCACCACCATCCTTATCGCTAACGTTCTGGTTTCACATCATGAAATTAATGACCTGCCAGTGAAGTAAGGATGTTTTTTTGTTTTGTGTGTGTGTGTGTGTGTGTGTGTGTGTGTGTGTGTGTGTGTGTGTGTGTGTGTGTGTGTGTGTGTGTGTGTGTGTGTGTGTGTGTGTGTGTGTGTGTGTGTGTGTGCCTGTACAGATGTGAATGTAATACTCATTTAAATATGCCTCTGGTTGTCTACTTCTTCACACACACACACACACACACACACACACACACACACACACACACACACACACACACGGTGGCCTGAGGATCTCAGGGTAACACTCTTTTTTTTTTTGCCCTTTCTCACACAAGGCGCTATAAATTATTGACACTCCCCACCTATCTTCTCATTTCCCTCCTATCTATCTACCTCTGCCCCCGCACTCAACCCCTCCACCAACCTCAACACACAAACACTTAAAAGGGGGGAAATCAACCTACGTTTCCTTCCACAGGAGGAGCCGTGTGAGGTGGGCGGGCGGGGGGGGGGGGACAGCGCTGACGCCAAGCACCAAAGTTAGGAAGCTCCACAACTTACACAACCACCGACAAATTAAATCTACCTCCCTATCCAAGCTTCCGTTGGAGCTCTCTCCCCCGTCTCACCCCCAAAACCTCTCCCCCCATCGCTCGTCACACCGACGAGGAGCCGTGCCATTTGGCTGCGTGTCAAAATAATATCATTTAATTTGTTATATGATTAAATGGCTTTTTTTTTTTTTTTTTACTAGAAGTTCTTGCTCTTTAAAAAAATACGTCCAGGATGTGTATATCATCTGTTCAACGCTGTGTGTTCTCCACACAAAAACACCTTTTTCTTTGTCGCCATCGCTCTTTTGTCTCGCGTTTCTTTGTCTTGTTGCGTCTCGTTTTGAGTCCATTTTCAGTCACTGGCAATCTAACCTCCTCTTTTCACACAAGCTCACACTATTAGGTTCTTAAATACAACAAAAAGGGCCGTACAATAGACAGACAAGGGAGGCAATATTGGACAGTGTAAGAAAATGGAACGGGGCTTCCATTCTTCCAGTGACTCTTGCCTGTCTGCTACATGAATAAGAGGCACGGCTAAACGTGCTGCATAATTTGTACTTTTAATGGCAGAGCCTTCCATTCCTGTGACATGACTTAATCAATAACCGGGGGCCTGTCGCAGTCTCGGCCCCCCAGACTCGACTGGCGTTTTATTAATTTTGAACAGGCACACACTAACTAGGAGTCTGCTATAGCGAGGAGCATTTCAAACGGGATAATAGGCGCCCTGGATTGATAGGTTCATTCCACGTATGCTCAAACCCTCATCCCTCTCTTTTTCGCCTATCTATCTTTCTACCCCTTTATCTCTCTCTCTCCATCTCCCCATTTCCTTCCCTCTTTCTGTCAAAGAGTGATTTAAGGGGTGGGGGGTGGGGGGCTCAGGGACGTCTGTTTATGCCGTCAGCTGGGGGGAGGAGGAATAGATGGATAAATAAGAAGGGGATAAATAAAGAAATGGAAAGAAACACTGTGAGGTTGTGACAGAGTCCCTGTTTGTACTATAGACATTGTGACATACCTGTCTGTCTATCTATCTATCTATCTATCTATCTATCTATCTATCTATCTATCTATCTATCTATCTATCTATCTATCTATCTATCTATCTATCTATCTATCTATCTATCTATCTATCTATCTATCTATCTATCTATCTATCTATCTAGATAAAGACGATGGAGGGAGACGGTTCTGGTCTACTGGTATTTGTCACTGGTCTGTGCTCCAGTTATAATCTTGCCTGACCTGCTTTTGTCCTATGGTGGTGACGTGCTTAAAGGATGAAGGATAAGAAGACAGGTGTCGTCTTATAGTGTTGAGTGAGGGTCCTCAACGTAAATAGATTAAATTTATCCTACAAACACTGTGTTCATGTGGAAAGAACACGCCAAAATGTTTCAGCCCATGTGCTTCGGCCAATCAGATAAAAGTCCTCTCCAAACCAAACTTCAGTCCCAGTGCGTCCGTGGCGACAGGTGAGCATCCGAGGATGTTGGAACATATGAGTTACAGTGCAAAGAAAAAAAATCAGCTGATTCCATGTGTGTGTGTGTGTGTGTGTGTGTGTGTGTGTGTGTGTGTGTGTGTGTGTGTGTGTGTGTGTGTGTGTGTGTGTGTGTGTGTGTGTGTGTGTGTGTGTGTGTCCCTATGTGGCCTGGAGACAGATCAGAGGCACAAAGACTGAACACCAAAACCCTCAGAAGAAACCAGTAATGATAATTAATGGTGATGAATTCAAACTAAAACAAAACAAAAAGAAAAAACCAAACCACTTCTCCACCAACTATTTTGTGTGGCTGCAGTCACAACATGCAGAAGAATTCCTTCATGGGTTGAAAAGCAGTTTTATTGACATCTTGACCTAATTTAACTCTAAATGGCACATAAATTTGATGCTGCTCAATCTCTTGCTCTGTGTCTGAACCATATTTCATTTAATTAAGTAATAATGGAGACGGTGTGCTGAATTATAACTGATTCTGAAAGAAGTCTACTATTACTATACTATACTATACTATACTATACTATACTATACTATACTATACTATACTATACTATACTATACTATACTATACTATACTATACTACCCACCAGAGCTGTTTGCAGTCCATAAAAACGTATGCATGAATCACCAAGCATCAAGTTCTCTAATCTTTAAAAACAGATCATTCCTGATTTTTTTATTTTTTTTATTTTTATTGAATTGCATATTTTTTCTAAACTTACTCTCTGCAACGCAGGATTTCCCAAAATGCCAAATCCACCTTTAACCCTTAACCCCACTATTTTAAAATCAACATACTGGTTGGCTAAGCGTGTGTTTCTTACATAAAATCCAGTGAACTACTCCCACTGGGTTTCTTATCACGAAAAGCGACTGTTTTTGGTTGTTTTTTTAAAAAAGAATCATAGAAGTAAGTACGTGGTTACCAACTCCAACCCTATTTCCTGTCAAACACATCATTCATTGCTCTTATCGCTTTTATGTGTCCTTGAGGATTATCACATCCACTATGAGAACAAAATGTCTCTGCCACGTTGTTGATGCTGTGTTTATCTCTGACCAAAACAGCATGGGACTGCTCACCATGAGGGTGGAACTTTACAGCATCATCATGTTTTGGCCAGTTTGGAGCTCTTTTCCGTGTGTATTTGTGCTTGAAGGGGCTAAAAGCACATGACTAAACATTTAGCCCCTGACAGGAGCAGGCCTGTGACTCATCTTGTTGATAGGACCAGGGACAGAGGGAGAGGCAGATGGATGGAAAACATTGGGGGGGGGGGAGTGAAAGGGGGTGCAATGGATACTGTAGAGGGATCATGTGTTTACCAGAGAGGCAAGAAAGAGAAGGAATGCATGGCTGGAGATGAGTCAGTGTTGTTGACAGACTTCTCATTCTTCTCTTTATATCGGACAGCGAACAGCTTATCATACTGGCACAACACAATAATCACAGATAATACCATAGACACACTTTGGCACACGGATTACTGGAGGCAACAATTTGGGTTCCTGCATAATACAGGTTGTACTTTCCTGTTCTGTTCTGTTTGGGTAAGGTCATTTTTGTTAAGTCGCACAAACTTTGCCATTACTAAAGCGTTTTTACTTCACCGCCCAAGAATTCCTCTCATTCTGCTGCCCGGCTGAGATGCTTGTGAGCTTTGTGTTCTGGTATGTACCAGAGAAACGCACACAAACGGACACACAATGGGCATGAGTCTGGTTGTTCTGTGCTAGCGTGAGTTACATTCAGCTTGTTCTGATGAGTCTATACTCCCACCATGACATAAAACGTCCTGGGTCTGACCCGTCTCATTAATGCACTCTTAATTAGGACAAAGGGAAGTTTGGTGCAGCTGAAACAGAACAGTACATTCTAGTGCATACCAGAGGTTTGCAAGTTTCTTTACATAATTACTGAACTAATAGCAAACTAGACTAAAATGCTTAGTTTTTCTCTCGTGATACGTAACCACGAGGAAAACTTTGCTGAGTTTGCTACTTTTTGTTGCTGTTTTTTTCAGTAATTGTGAAATTTGTTGTGAATTCTTCTCTCTATTTCTTGCTAAATCAACATTTTGTCACTATTATTTGATATTTCAATTTTTTTTAAATTTGAAAATTAATGAAAAAAAAAAATAATAAGAATTTTCTATTCAAGTTTTAAATATTTTATGGTGACGTTTAAAAATTTTGGATACAATTAAATAAAACCACTGATGTTTTTTTCCTCCAATTTGGGGCACAAGCTTCACTTTTCCATTGACCGTCGGTTTGATTTGTGTCTTCTGGTTTCCTGACCGGCTGAGGCTTCCGCCAAGAAAATTCCTGCTGAAACACCTGAACTCATTTCACATCTATCAGTTCTGAAACTTAACATCTTTATTTAAACCTCACCTGGCCTCCTCCCAACTACGACCACCCTCCGATCCACACTTGGCTCTTCCTTCCTTCCTCACCTGACCCTTCTCTCGCTCCTCTTCTCCTTCACCGCCACCATCAATATTTCATAAAACTATAGTGACAAATTTATTTGAATGCGGCCTCAGACGTGCAGATAGATGGGCTGATGGGGGGGGGGGCGCTTTGGGTTGCTGAGCGGCGTGCTAGCGAGCAGCTTTACCGCATACATTAGTCACCGGCTCGCAGGCTGCAGGTGGAGGAGAGTGGGGGCCTGGGAGAGATAGTGTATGGGGGTTTGGAAGGTGGGGGGGGGGGGGTCATTGTGAGTGAACTGCATGCATGTCTATCAGGATGTGTTAGTGAGAGAGAGACACGGGGGAGGAGGGGCTACTCACAGAATTGAAGGAGTAAATTTATCATAGTTATGGCTTTCTCAGGCATCCATTTTCCTGTGGTCTGTTGACAGCTAGTAGTATCTGCATACCGCCCCCACCCCTTTACTCCCCTTCCACCACACCCCCTGCTTGATTGACGGCACTGGGCTTCAACCTAACAGGCCTGGAAACACACTTATCCAGGACACATGTGCACACACAACAACACAAACGCACTGAGCTGTAGATTTCTATGTTCTTACTGCCGGTCATTCTTTCTACTGTGACCTTTGATTTTAATTGACAATCCAAAATGTGGTCATCTATGACGTCTAAATCAATGTTCGAGAAATATAATATTCCATATTTTTTGCATCAAGGCTGTTGGATGGTATTTGTAGAAGAGTGAGATGAAGGAACCTGAATACAAGTGACTAAGTGAGACTGAATATTAAGAGAAAGAAAGATTAGGACCATGAAAAGTATCATGTAAAGTACATCAAAAACTTCATCACTATGTATTCAGCCCTTGCAAAGACACACAACACCAAAAACAGCAGGTGTGAGGGTGTGTGGTCCATGGGGGTTGAGCCAGAGTTGTGGTTATCTTACCTTTCCCAGGGACACACCACCGGGTTGGATAAAGTTTGTCATTTTCCTTTTACAGAAAAACCTTTTTTTCCCTTTTTCTTAAACCAAATTGACTACAAACCACATGACCTCTGAAGAATGCCAACGTCTTGATCGTGTCTACCATTAAGGGAGATTTTCTGGCTTTGTTTTTACCACAGACAAGACACTGTTGTGTGTCTTAATGAAAGAAAGATGCTCGTAAGCAGTGACACAATTTTGCTCTTAAAATGACCCCACAGACTAAAAACTAATATAAATAAAAGCGTCTCTGGGTTTAAAACAGTTCTGTCTACTGCTAAATATCTAAAAAAAATTGTACAAGTTTGTTCAGTATGTAACTTTTCCATTGTGAGGAATAAATGTGTTTTCACAACAGAGCTACTTCTCTGTCATACCAGTAATTCAATACTAACCTTTAATCAGGAAGTGGGATCTAATACAGGTGTGGCACTACTACTTAGACATGACACTATGACAATTCTGGTTGGGGAAACTAATTTTGGGGGGTGCCTTAACATTATATTAATATTGTTTGCCTGACTTTGAAAAGAGAAACCATTAACCTTCTGTTAAAAGCAACAAGTGTGACTGGTTGATTATTACACTTTTAAAAATCTCATGCTGTTATTTATTTATTTGCATTTGTGTCGTATTTATTATTTTCTGTGTATAATGTAAAAAGAATACATCCATTTATTGAAACCATTGGTATTGTAATTCTATTCAAGGAAAAACCATATTGTTTAGACTTGACTATAAATAATAATCTATAATAAATCAGGAGAGACAAGTGAATGTCTCTCTGACATCATCATCATCTTCTCTTGTGGTGGTGGTGGCCGATGAATCTGCTGACCACAAGCAAGTAATACGTTTCACAAAGAGCATCGCCCACTGGAGGTTCCCCTAGTGTGATCTATGGATGGATGTCACCAGGCAGCCCCTTTCCCCAGACAGGGTTTATATTCTTTTACTCCATGGGATAAAATACAAGGGATATTGTTATCACTATACAAAATTTAGCTGTTAGCACTGAACTAAAACACACTCAATACAGACATTTATCCATACAGGATAAGAACTAAAATCAAACTAAAGCAGCTTATGATTATTTTTCTTTCTTTTTTTTAATGCAGAACTGTTTCCAGATTTAATGTTAAGTAAATGGAAGTAAGGGAGAGCAATTCAACTGATATTGAGTGTGATGGGATGAGAAGATGAGGAGCACCTGGACGAGGAGTGAATGGTGGAGGATCGGATGGAACAGGAAGGAAACAGTGCCGTCTGGGTGTTGGTGGGACAGCAGAGAGACGGAAGCTAATTGTTATAATAATTATCAGGACTACTGGGAGAAGACAGAGGAAACTGATTATACCCTGAGAGAGAGGGGGGAGAGGGAGAGCGAGAGAGATTACCTGACTGTGAGCAGACCGTCATTAACCTCACTTTCCCTCCTCACACACTCTCCATCTCGTGCCATCTCTCTTGTCCAGTTGAGTGCCAATCTATATCCAATTTTTCCCCTCATCACTCCCGGACCGCACTAACGGATGGCAGTCCGAACATTACCTCACATCTTCCTGAGCATGTACCGACAGAGACATACCAGGACACACACACACACACACACACACACACACACACACACACACACACACACACACACACACACACACACACACACACACACACACACACACACAAATACAGTCTCTAACCTAGAATGCAGAATACATGCAGCCACTGCTCCTCTAGAAATAAAGAAAACTGTTGCGTCGGATTTAAAAACTGGATTACAGTACATGTAACTGGAATCTTCGGTGTTTTCCCAGGATGCACCATAGAGGTCTATGGTCATCTCTCCATTCACTTGAATGGTGAGGTGTGTCTCTACATGCGTGTGTTCACTCACTTTACAGCTGAGGACCTGCATCTCACAAAGATATATCGGTTTGCCATATTTAATATAAACACCAGTGCCTTGCGGGTTGATGAGGGTTTTAATACACTGGCATAAAGGCATAATAGAGGCGCGGTCTGATCAAAATCAGGGAAATATTTTATGGGTATGAAAATAATCATTTGTATTTAACACAGTCTACAGAGAAAAACCAACTGCTTTACAGACGACAGGATGATTCAGAATAACACTCAATGAACTCTAGTGAACTATTCCCTGAATCCAGTCGGCAAGAAAATTGTGCATAAATTATTCCAACATAACTAATAATACCTGGTGCTGGCAACTTGATAACTGTAAACACACACACACTGTGTGTCACACGTACCCACAAACACAACCTTTCCTTTTATCACACAATAGAAGACAACATCAACACAGGTGTATCGAGGTAAGTGAATACCTGGAAATATGGTCCAAATGAATTACATTTAAAAACTACGTGTAGATGGATTTCGCTTCAAGTATGATATTTTATACTTTTTACAAGTTTAAGATGGAAACAACTTGGGATGGAAATGTACATCCTATAATATTCCAGAGGGAAAGTGTAAGGTTTCTGGAGCAATTCATGTTAAATCATGGAATAACTATTGAGTTTCATTTATGGGGGAAAATCTATACACAGGCTTTGCTTTTCAAAAATGAAAAAGTGGAGAGAGAGTGAGGAAGGTTTGTTTGTTTAGCAGAAATTCGAGGTCATCCTCTAAATCAGTGTGTCTGAAAGTCCTGCAAGAAGTAACAGTAGATCATAGAAAATTAGAAAAAGATGTTTCTTTGAGTAAACAAGAAACAGAACTTGAGAACTCAAGTGTTGATTTCATCAAATAATGTAAGTGATGTTATTTTTTTAAATTCATCTGCAACACACAAACATCAAAACTGTTTTTATGCAGGAATCGAAGTCTTGATTGATTTAATCTGTCAAAGTTATTTAAACAAAAACCAACAGCTATTTTACTGCAGCTCCAAATACACGGTTCATGTTTATTTTGTTCTACTTGGTAAATTTCCAGATCTAATAGAGGCACTACAGGAAGAGAAGATTAATATTATGCAAAGGCTATAGCGTTACACACCAAATTATATAACTGAGAGAAATAATGAAATAATAATGAAGTGAAAAGGAGAGCAAGAGATGGACAAAGGAGGAGGTGGTCTGTGCGCTGTGGTGTAATTAGAGCACAAGAAAACAACCACTAAGCTTGGAAATTAACTAAATACACTCACACACAAACACACACACACACACACACACACACACACACACACACACACAGACACACCAGTTGGACCAATGAGGATAGACCGCCCTCTACTGACGGACCAGAAGAGGTCAGCTGCAAGTCTGCAGTCTTACACTAATTCCTCAATCTCAAAACAGCCAAGGACTGTTGTTGTTGTTGTTGTTGTTGTTGTTGTTGTTGTTGTTGTTCTTGTTCTTGTTCTTGTTCTTGTTGTTGTTCTTATTCTTGTTCTTGTTCTTGTTCTTGTTGTTTTTTAAGAAAACCAGTCACAGCAAAAACAACAACAAAAAAGTTATTCCCCATTTTAGTGCACTTCAATCAGTTATTTCAGGCTTTGA
>NC_090777.1:27830000-27852500 GCF_040054535.1 Antennarius striatus | reverse complement strand
CCTTCACTCTCAGCAGTAATTTTTTAAAAAAACATTTATAGTTTTTTTCCACACTAAGGCGCACTGGACTATAAGGCGCACCTTCAATGAATGGCCTATTTCAAAACTTTTTTCACTAATAAGGCCCACTGGATTATAAGGCGCACTGTCGGTTTTTGAGAAAATTCAAGGCTTTTAGGTGCGCCTTATTGCGGAAAATGTTGTATATATTTGTGATCTTTTTGTCATTACGTCTCAAATAAATTCTGCCAATACTTTTCATTCATCTTTATGAGAATCTGCCCCATAGTTGCATGGGTTGTGTAAAATTACAATGCTGTGGCAGAAGAAACCGAGATGTAAGAGAGGCGTTTAAAGAAGCGAGGATGAAGGGAGTTTGATCACGTAGTTCATCTGCAGGAGGGGAATATTTACAGGAGGCCGTGTTTCTGCACGTGCATATACAGTAGTGTAAATCTGTTGTGTGTCTATGCATAAGTGTGCATGTGCACATCCTGTGGGTGTGTGCAAGTATGTGTGATTGGGGCTGTTTGGCAGGTAGAAGGCTGTGAGTGCAGCCTGTCACAGCCCAGCCCTGATTACTCTGCACCATTCATCAAAGTGTCACCTCCCTGACAGCCGCTAATAAATATACTGCCACAGACCCCCACTCGCACCTGGCAGCGCACCACGTTCACACACATGCACATGTACGCCGTACCCACCTCTCACACCCCCTTCCACATATGCACACACTCATACTGCCACCCACCCACCCCCCACCCCCCAAGCACGACGACCGACGCAGCACCAAACAAGGCAACACATCCGAGAGCTCATTTGCTAATTGCTGCATTTCCCATCAATTCTGTTTCTGTCTTGTTCAATGTCAACAGGAGGGAGAGGATTTAAATGGATTGAATGAATTATATATATAACCAATAGTGAAACATGTTACATTACTTTCCTCCATGTCTTTTAACCCCCTTTTACTTTTTTAACCATTAATCTAAGAAATGATGCATCATCCCTGCTTTAAACTGTAAGCACACAAACGAATGGGGAAAAAAAAAAATCAACATGCAAACAATAAAATCTTAATGGATTTATATTTGATGCATTGTCAGTGTAAACTTTATTGCATCTATCCACACTTTCTTACAAAATGCATTACTCCAATACTTTTTCCTGTATATGAGATCTCAGTCCCACAAACTGAAACA
Organism: Antennarius striatus; assembly: GCF_040054535.1. Classification (NCBI taxonomy): domain Eukaryota; kingdom Metazoa; phylum Chordata; class Actinopteri; order Lophiiformes; family Antennariidae; genus Antennarius; species Antennarius striatus. The sequence goes on along the minus strand of NC_090777.1, from coordinate 27,851,298 downwards.
ATTTCACTTTGTACGCCGTTGCAATATTTCAACAGGCCGCAAAAAAAAAAGGCAAAGATCATTACCTCAAAAAATGTGCATTTGCATGTAATTGCTGGTTTTGCTTTGCCTTTTTTCTTACGCCACTTGCTGTCATTTGGAACACACACACACCCATGTGGTCATCGTTCCTGTGTTTGTCTATGATTAGGCAGCATGTGACCATTGTGATGGTTCTCTCTGTAATGGGAGCCTCTAGTTTCAGACTCCTGTCTTGGCTCCGGAAGATGCTCCCCTGCTCCCCCTGTTGGGAGACAGATGAAGCATGTGACTAATCAGGGCTGTGTGTGTATGTGTGTGTGTGTGTGTGTGTGCATTACACAGTGTGTGAGACTATGGTGATCTCATGGCAGAAGTGTTGATATAGGTATATCCTGTGACAAAGTTGTCCTTGCCAAGCTGTGTGTGTGTGTGTGTGTGTGTGTGTGTGTGTGTGTGTGTGTGTGTGTGTGTGTGTGTGTGTGTGTGTGTGTGTGTGTGTGTGTGTGTGTGTGTGTGTGTGTGTAGAGACATGAGGCTTGGGGCATGCTGTGCTGGCAGATGGCATTAGTGCATTGCTGGGCCACCCTGGATAAAAAGGGGGGAGGGGGGGCAGGATAAGGAAACGGTGAGGCAGGAGGAGGAGGAGGAGGAGGATGGGTGAGGACAGTTGTAAAAATGAAAGCAGTGAAGGGGTGGGGGGTAAGCAGTGGGTGAGGAGAGGGTTGAATGCATGAGTTATTACAAGGGAGAAGGGGTTGATGGGGTGATGAATGAATGCATGAGGAGGATGAGTAGAGGGGCGGGGGGGGGGGTCCTAAAAAAGTAAACCAACTTTTCACACTCGTGCTAATCCTCCCCCTCCTCACTTAAACGCAATCTTAACAACAAAACTCCACTCATATTATTTTGAAATTTGCTCCTGCAAGCGTAATTCTGCAGTGGCCGGCGTTGCCAGCTTGCACTCCAGCGGTGTGTGTGTGCGTGTGTGTGTGTGTGTGTCTGTGTGTGTGTGTGTGTGTGTGTGTGTGTGTGTGTGTGTGTTGGCGTGCGCTACACGCCTGCTGGGCGGCGGGGGCCAGGGCCAAATGTGGAGTGGGAGCACTGGGAAGATTTGGAACAGTGGGCCTGTTAATTAGAGAGGGGTGATTAATGGGACAGCGGAGAAGGCCCACTGTGTCAGGGAGGAGGGATGAAGGAAGGTGGGGCGGGGGGGGTGGAGGGGAGAAGGCAGGTGGGATGCAGAGGGGGGGAGGTAAACTGTTTGGGGAAGGGGGGAATATGTGATCATTTGAAAATTAGGAAGATTAAAAAAACATATGCATGAAGTCAGTCGCCTCAGTTTTTTATTCCACGTGTGCGTCTTTGGTGACGTCTCTGTTACTGAGATCTTAGAAGTGGCGTTGTGACAAACACTTCTCTGGTGGGGGGGGGGGATGTGGTGGGTAAACACCAATCATTTGGCAGATGCGCCCTGAGCAAATTGGCAGTGTATTCCCTGTGGCCAAGCCACACGCCATTATCAGGATTGAGACTAATCGTGTGCCGTCTCCCATATGAGGAGCAATTAATTTACACCAAATCAAAAAGTGTACAGGAACAGAGAGAGAGGAGTGGAAAAAGGTAGATGGAGAAGTGAGGAGTGTTGGTTTGTAAAGAAGAGAGCAGCATAAATGAGAGAACTTTGAAACAATTTTCAGTGGATTAAAACTTTTACCCTTCCAGACTCACTCGTAAAAAAAAAATTCAATCTTGTTTTAAACTGGGATAAACTTCTTCTTTTTTTTTTTTTTTAACAAAAACCAACAGAGAAAAAAAAAGAAGTAAATGATAAATGAAGACACGATGGGAAAAATTCCAGAGTGAAAAAGCAAGAGAAAATTGAGTAGAGAGAGGGCGTCCCTATGAAGAAGCTGAACATTATAAATGTATTTTCACTGCGATTTGACAACGTAATAGTTTTATTTCTAGAGAGATGACACTTCCAAGGAATCATTTAATGCGAACGCTTCCCATTCTCACCTCAATCCAGTCTTGAGGTATTGTAGTGGAGAGCCTTCACAGCCAGACGCCGAGCCATTATTTCCTGTCTGATTGCTCTGCGGCCAGTGCGATTAAGGAAGAAGACTAAAAGGTTATTTTTCACTATGATGGACAGAAGGAGAGAGAAAAGTAGAGCTGGTCTCAGTTTAATCTCCTGCAGATGGAGGGAGCAAGAGGAGGGAAGCCATCATCTTCTAAGGATACGGTACCTAAATTAATCATTCAGCCTGATGGCCTTTTGGATAAGTAGCATTATAATAAGGAAGGCCATATGAAAGACCGGACAGAGCTGACAAGCCAAGACTTTTTCAAAGCATCTCTCTCTCTCTCTTCATGCACGCATGCAATGTAAAGACTGGTCGTTTAACCGTCTTTATTATTCCAATGATTTTTTTTTTTCTTCATCCAATCAAAAAACAGTTTAGCCTGTGGAAGGATGGGTGGCCAAATGAAAAAAGATGCAGATGCACACAGACCAAGAATTATAAGAGCGAGGAAAACAAAGAAGAGATTTTTTTTGGAGCCAGAAAGACAGGAAAGAGTCAGAGCAAAAAATAAAAAATGTTTAAAAAAAAGATGGGTTTGAAAGCACTTGCAATTCATCAGCTTGTCACAGGACAGCCAGGTTGTGAATTTAAGTCTTTGTGACGTCGTATAGGTCTACCTCAAGAACTGTGTGTGTGTGTGTGTCTGTGTGTGTGTGTGTGTGCGTGCGTGCGTGTGTGTGTGTGTTGACTTTTGCAGATGACTTTACCTCAGGTAACATAAACCATCTCTGTCTTGTGCAAAGAGCTGGAGGAAACAGATACCTGGATGTGCACCAAACTGGGCCAGAAGTGGTGAAATACTGGTGCTGGTCAATCATTTAGTTGTTAAATTTTCTTATTTAACTTAGAGCCATCATTACTAAAGTGGAATCAGTTGGAGTCAGTCACGTTTCTAGTGGATTTTCGTAGATTACCAGCTTTAACATCATTGTGAAATCAGTGCATCATCGTTACTGAATGCACCTGAAATCAACTCGGTCTTGTTCAAACATTAATATCTTTTCATCGCAGGAAGACACCGACACCTTTCCTCTCAGTGCTGTCCTGGCAACTTAGCAATGAGAAAGAGGTTTGTCAGCTTGTTACGTCCATCTCGGCTCCCCCACCGCTTTGAGATCGTAGATTCTGCATGTGTGTGTGTGTGTGTGTGTGTAGATTGTGTTGTTGTTCAGGTGGGTCTCGCTATTACTCTCAATGAGTGATTGTCTGTGTGTGTTTCCTGTGGTGCAAACATGTTAGTTTGTCTGTTCTCACAGCAGGCCAGCAGCGGGGCGGGGGGGGGGGTTCCTGGTGAACGGTGTTAATGGGGAGAAGGAGAAGAGGGCAGATTGGGCAGATAACACAGGAAGTGGGAGAAGAGAGGGGTTATAATTTAATGTGGAGGGAGGCGAGCGTCAGAACTTAATGCAGGTGCTGTTTAATGTGTGTGAAACGCAAACTAGTGGGTATAAGCGTGTGTGTGTGTGTGTGTGTGTGTGTGTGTGTGTGTGTGTGTGTGTGTGTGTGTGTGTGTGTGTGTGTGTGTATACAGGCCACAGGGTAACCTCAGAGAAACTCCACTAATTGCGACCACTGGGTTTTACCTGAGGGTCTTCTCGGGCTAATATCATTAGCTAATCTGCTGTGTGTTGTCCCCCTTGCCCTCTCCGTCAGAACCCCCCCCCCCTCCTCCGCTTTAGTACCACAACCAGCGGCATCCACCCCCCCATCCCTCCTCAAAAACCTCCTACTTACACCCCATGCCTACTTCCCAGAGCCCAATGCAGACTGCTGAGTCTGGGCTTGTGCTGCTGGAAGGGCCCCTGCATCTGGACCCCACTGACAAAGAAGATTAATACCACAGCCACACACACACACACACACACACACACACACACACACACACACGCACACACACACACATACACACACACACACACACACACAAACACAGGCAGAAACACTGGCATACTCGGACATATTTGTGCCCACACAACAAGGTATCCTCATGGATCCACTTCAAATTAGTCATTAACAGAATCGAGAAAACAAACTGACATTGTGATATCTTTTATATATTTGTGATCACTTTTTTAAATTTGTAATAAATGGATATGTGATATGAAAAAAAAAATGCAAAAAGCTTCACAAAACACATCCAGTTTGTTATTATCAGGGGGTTTGTTTTTTTTTGGAGTGTCATGGAGAAAAACAGATTTGAACATTTGGGGTGAGAGAAGAAATTATCGCCTCTTCTTGTGATTTTTGTACAACTGATCTTTAGGTGTTTAGGTCCACTTTCATCAGCTTTGGGACAGCAGGAAAAAAAAAAAAACTAATCTCCTCCAAAACCAGTCAGCGCTGAGCACTTCTCGCACTTTGTGCCACGAGTGAAAGTTCACCAGGACAGCAAGTCAGCTGATCCAGTCTGTAAGTTTTTACGACATCTCGCAAAGACGTGTGACAAAAACCAGACGGTGTTACGGAGTGACGAACAGCGGGAAAATTAGATGATGATGACGACTAAGAAGAAGCTGCAGAATATCAGACCTGTTTATTATTAAGGCCATCAAAAACCTATATTTCATACATAGCTCATGTTTTTGGCCGTAATCCCGACATTTTAGTGAGTGAAGACATTATTTACAAGCATTACTTTGGTATTTTTTTAAAAAAAACACATGAAGGAAGGCTATATTTACTGTAATAGTATAAATTGCATTTAGGGCTGAAGAGGCTTTCTGATAAGAGAGCAAAGCGCCCCCATTACCCCATATAGACAAACCCCTGGTTATTTATGGTTAATTTTCCTTGCTAGAAAAGCGCATTTCCTGGAATGCAAGTATTGCATTTCAGCACATAAAAACGCCCTTCAATTGCACATTAACACGCACACGCAGTCAATACTCAATCAAATCCAAAAACAGAACAAATTCATGCATCCTACCCTCCAAACAACCCCCCCTCCCTTCAGCCTGCCTTCGTTTCTCCAGGCTGTGGACCACTTCAAGTCTCCCCTCCTTTCCCTCCCACACCCCCATTTAGAAATAGAATCTCCAGGCCACAGAAAAAACAACTTTCTGCTGATGCGAGAACTCCTTCATCCTTCCCATCTTTCCCCCCGCTCACTTCCACTCCCCATCACACACCTATGGTTATGGAGATCACGGCTGAATATGAGCCCTGAGCTCTGATGTAGGCGTTGTATCTGGGTTCTGGGTGGGCTCCAATGGGCTCCTTGATGGCCCCTGTGGGGGAGAAAAGTCCACAAGCGCTCACAGGTCTTTTTCACTTCAAATCCATGCATTTAGCTCGTCCACCGGTTTGGAAACATAACACATAAGAAATGCATAAAAGTGCAGCTCTATGACAAACTAACTGTTAAAATACTGGTTTATTAAATTGACTTCTTGGTGTGTCGCTTCAAAATTTGAAGAATGACATTCTGTTGAATGCTGACAACGCACACGCATTTTTCCAGGGACTTTTAAAAGTTAAACTACTAACCCGATCGCACCTAAAATAGTCTTTTGAGAAAGGCCAGAAGACAGAAATCAGCTACGGAGAGGGTTATTTCCAGATGTGAATTATTTCTCCACTTCATCTCTGCATGCACTCATAGTGGAAACTCCCCAGCATTCCCCCAGGGTGTGCCAAATGTGTGTTTTGGCCCTTGAGAAAGAGGGGAAAGGGGTGTCAGAGGGGTTAGAGGTGTTGACATGACCTCTTTCTCACACGTTCACCTGTGACGGCTTTGGATGACACAAGCAACACACCTGGTTCGGGAGGCCGGGGACTTACGTGTGTGTGGGAATGTACGAATAGCAGGTGGGCCAAAAAAGTTGAGAGTAAGAAGAGGAGACAGGTATGGAATGACAGACTGGAGAAGGAGGGGGCTGATGAACAAAATATCTGTGGCTGTAGCGCTGAAGCAAAGGATCAGATAAGTCTGATCAGCGGGGATCACTCTGGCACGTCTCCACACACCTGAACACTTTTCCGTGTCGCTTTGGCTGCTTGTGTAAAAGACCAGAAGGAGAGAGTGACAGGAAACTAAGACAGTGAACAACAATAGGAGTCATTTCTGCTCAAGACACTCAAATGTTTAGGATCTGTTTCGGACGCAGAAGAAGGAGTGTCGAAGCTGCAGGACCGGTGAAGTTGACGGCAGCGTAGCTCAAACAGAAAACAGGAAAAGTGATGCGGGACTAATTAGAACCGATCAGCAGACATCTGCAGAAAAATCAGTCAGGTTTGAAGGAGGCACTGGAAGCAAGTTTGCATCAGGAATAAATGAGAAGAATCAAAAAAATTAACAAGGACAGTTCAACGTTTGAAGGACATTGTGTGTTCATGTAAAACATACACACACACACACACACACACACACACACACACACACACACACAGAAAGACTGATGATGCACATTTTGACCTTGGTATTTGGGAACGCACTCACAATAAAGGCCAGTGCAGTGATGATGCTGACACATAATAAATTATTGTTCTTAATGTATTTGTTTGTTTTGAGCTGAGGAAGATTGTCATCTTCTTATCATCATAGGATTCCAATTAATAATTTTTGAATGTATATTTTTCATTATTTATGAAATAACTAATTGAGTAAATCCAGTAAGTATTCTAAACCAGATTTTTTTAATATATTCATCCTTATTCAGTCAAATATAAATTAGAAGAATTATTATATTAAATGAAATACTTCCATTCCTTCTTCATATTCCAAAATGAATTCATAATAGAATTTTATTTTTATTTTAACCCCATGTATAATTTTAGAGTCTTCATAATATATTGTATTTTAATATATCAAGGGAGATCCACACCTCAGGGAGGGTTTACATATAAATAGCAACAAAAGTGGATTTCCTGATTTAATATGAACCTTTATGGCTTCATGGAAATATATCAAACTGTCTTTTAGTTTGTCCTGTGTGGAAAGGCAGAGACGATCTAGGTAACGTCATTAAACAAAAATAATAAAACACTTTTACCATGTAATTTTACCACAAATTGTATTTTCAATATCAGGATATAAAGCAGAACATTTGTGAGGATTATAAAAATGAATAACTACAGAGGGAAGTGTCATGATCAAACTTGTAATGTTGTTTAGAGTATATTGTAGGTGTATTCTTCCGCTCCCCACCCCATCACACCGGCATTCCATGTCCTTATAAATAATTCATTTTTTAATCTGATTTCCCAGAGCGATTCTCAGTGTGTTAGTCACATATTCAATAACGGTGCGCGGTGAATAATCTGGCCGTGTGTTTCCGTGATACCCCCCCCTCTATGTTCAACGGAGGGGTAGAAGAGAAGAGAAGAGAAGAGAAGAGAAGAGAAGAGAAGAGAAGAGAAGAGAAGAGAAGAGAAGAGAAGAGAAGAGAAGAGAAGAGAAGAGAAGAGGAAGTCAGGTGCATCATGGGTCATCATCATCCCTACAGGTTGACGATGAACAGATGCATGTATCTCCATGACATCCATGTTTGGGATGACCTGTCACAGAAATGCATTCACATCTGGAAGGCTGACGTTGTCTTTTTCCTCTGTGAATATTTTCTGAGAAGCAGAAATTGATGAAGTCCAAGAGGAGAAAAGAAAAATCAGAGATGGGTAGAAGATTGTATAAATATTACATTTTTTGTGGTTTGAGTAAGAAATCTTGAGCTGTCATTGTTGTGTGTGAGTAAATAAACTAAATATTAAAGTCTACGTGAAAAATCTATAATAAATATACATAAGATGCCTTATTATCTGTTGTTGAGATTTTTGATTTCTTATCAAAAACATGTTTATGGAAATAAATATTAATGGAGGAATTTATCTGTAAAAATATTGAGCAAATTCCATGACAAGCAAAAAATAGTGCATTTTTGTAAGGTACCACAAATTTGCTCAAAATCCTGTCATAAATACAATATATGCGTGTTGAGTGAGTGAAACTGCCTCCCAGTACCACACCACTCTTGACAATTTTCCCCCATAATGCCCTGTTTCTTCCAGCCTCACAGTCTGACCACAAACTCAGACAAACCAATACCTCAAAACAAAGCAGATGTCAATCATTATCTTGTAGCTTTGTAGCTTTTTGGAAAAGATATATATATAACTGAGACTCATTCTAATATATTTATTTTTTAACCACAGGCAAACAATAAACCTCAGGGTCAACAAAAGGATCTTAATATAAGTAAATTGAATCCATTACATCCCACTAAGATGGAAAATTCCATAAAAAGGAACACAGCATCTAAACTGTGTGGTACAACATCAAACTGGGCTTCTGAGCAAACATGAAGCTAAGTCACAGTACATTTCTGTCAAAGCCTGCATGATTACATGAGTGTCTGTGACCTAATGCTGGTAATGACTCCAACATGGACAAGAGAGCGTTTATAGGTTTAAAGTCAGGATTTTTTTTACATGCTGATTTTACTATGTTGGAACTGAAAAGACTCCCTTCAAAGCTTCTGAACTGGTGTGTGGGGACAAAAGCAACAGGGGCAAAACGTTCACAAGTACAGACAGAACTGGTACATGTTGGTAATTCTGAAACTTCCTGAGGCAAGACTAAAGTAATATCTATCAAACATCCAATTAGTGCTTTCACTGATGTCCACTCAGCAGGTTTGCTCACATCCAATGACACTAAGTAACTAGACATGAAGTGATGGACCGGGATAGTGAGAAACATTCATCTATTAACTTTATTATCATGCAATCTTTTGTAACTAACAACTTGACCTCTGACCCTTCGCAGATATTAATAGCGACACGGAGTTAATGATAAAAAAAAAAGGTCTTGCGGCAGGATGTGGTGTGGTTGTAATGGGTAGATGGAAAACTGGCTTCAAATTGGAACGCCCCCCCCCCCAACTGCATGTGCATTACACTCTCACATGCATTCACACAAACAGAGACATACACACAAACACACACCTGAGAGCTGCCAGCAGGATGAGGCCTCAACAGTTGGCTGGACAAACCTTGAGCACCCCCTAGTGTTGGTTTTTATAATCTACAGGGTCACAACGTTCAACATGGAACATGTTTTTGAGAAGAGAACACATGTAAAGTATATATTATAACTAAATAACTATGTGTAACTATATAATGTTATTAAGTTTGTTTTATCTGAGATCCCAACGTTCTGAAAGACGAGAAACTGAAGAGAAACTTTTGATTCAAAGAAGGCAAAAACTTATAAATTGACATTATGTGTTTCTGTTTTATATAACTTTTCATAAGCCATCGCTTACAGTTTTCCTTTGGTCAATCCTGGTGGGTTACATATTCACTTCCAACACATTTAGGGGGAAACAACATTTCTATTAATCGGTAGGTTACACTCGAAGGCCGACCTTGACTTTTTCTCAGAACAGCAGGCAGAGATCCCAGATCCTGTTTTGGAGGACTGAGTGTGATCAGAAGTCTTGTCTGGCATCCAAAGCAAACCCTTGGCTAAAACCTAATAATGTGTTTTCATCCAGGCTCGTGTGAAAATGTTTGTGATTAAAAATGGGAGATATGAGAGCTGAGGCGTTTTCTGCAATCTTGCACATCCTAATTTGGTACTGGGGGAGTTAACACACCTGCCATCTTCCTGCTGACGAGGGTGATTTCTCAACTGTTGTTGTTTATGCCGTCAGTTTAAGGAGAAGGCGAAGACGGTGAGAAAGGGAGAGAAGTCCACGATGGGCAACACGGCGCAAACACACACACACACACACACACACACACAAATATACCAGATACACACACGGATCCCAGGCTGCTGCCAATAACAGGCCATCCTAACATGTGAAAGTGTTGACTGCTTGATGATTTATGGTAGTTATTTGTGGCTTTCTAACCCTCCTCTTTTGCCTCCGCCACCCCCCTTCCTGCTCCTCCTCCTCCTCCTCTTTCTTCATCTTCCTCCTCCTTTCGCTCCATCTCATTTTTGTGCAGTTTCTCCTCTCCCCCCCCCCCCCCCCCCACTCAGACAATGTGAACATGATTAATAATGTGTAATGTCGTGTAAGCGGTCCGCTGTCCGTCATTCCTGCCTGTTTTTGTTGTTCTTCAACGCATGAATTTAAAGGACGGGGGGAGACGTCTGCGCCAAATGATGGATTTTAGCGAACAAATCAAACACTAAACAAGATCTATTTAAAATCAGGTTACATGTGAATATTTTGATCATCCAGTTGAGTGGGAACTTTTAACAACTATATCATTAAAAACAGATAGAGACAGATAGAAAGCCAACAATGCCCCCCCGAGCAAGCATAAGCGACGGTGGCGGGGAAAAACTCCCTCATTGAGGAAGAAACTCCGGGCAGGACCCAGGCTCTGGAGGGCGGTCATCCGCCTTGACTTGTTGGTTGGGAAAGAGAAATACATTGGGAAAGAGATAGGTCAAGTAAAAGAGACAGAGGGAGAGAGTGAGAAATGGTGAGGCCAACACACATTTCAGTTGAGACAGGGCCTTTGTTTTTCACACGCCGTGTCAGGAAAGCTGGACTTTTCATTACGTATGTCTATATTTAGATGTTGGTACGGGGACAGACGTATAAATAAAGATGTGAATACAGAGACAGATGAATAAGTGGTAGTGTAGTCCTGGGTGTCTGCTATTACTGCCACACTGCCAGCGCCCCATCCATCACCGGCTAACACTGTACGTCTGAGTATGTGTGTGTGTGTGTGTGTGTGTGTGTGTGTGTGTGTGTGTGTGTGTGTGTGCGCGTGTGAGGAAGAGGAGGATAAGGAGAGAGGAAGAGGAGAGGACGACGGAGGCCACAGTGCAAGTTACTAATCCATCATTCTGTTTGACAAAACTTCAGCAAAGGGGAAGGAGAAGGGGAAAAGCAGAGACGAGATGTTTTCTCAGAATGATCCTTTGCTTCCTTTTCCGCTTTTCCTCGAGTAATCAATGAGGCAAAACGGTGCCGGTGTTGTTTCTACAGCGGTGCCAGGAATTCCTTGGTTTTCTTTAACTCACCCTCTTGGGCCAACAATGACTCTTGCTTCTTTCCCAACCATCTTTTTCTGCAGACAGACGTGGAGGAAGGATGGAGTGAGCAAGAGAGAGAGGGTGGGGATGGGGGGGGGGCAGACAAGACGGGACAGGGCCTTTAGTCTGGAGATCATTACCTTTACATTATTAATGTATGGCTAAACCACAAAGGACATTCACAGGCAATGAGGAGGAAAGTGACTACTTCTCTGCTTTCTGCAGTTAAAGGTATGGGGAAGGTAAAATTTCTGATTTAAAGTAGGTGGTTTGCTCCATAACTGCTCACACAAGACCACCGTTAAATTATCAATGAATGTTTCATAATGTACATAATACTAAGTGTACAATTTTATTTTAAGGACTGGGGAAAAAAACATTTTCATTAGAATATTTCATTAAAGATAATTTAATTTATAACCAGTCATTTTATTGTAATTATAGTTATTATGCTCGTATGCGTTAGTAGAGAACACGTTACAAAGCAGTTATGGAGACACTTAAGTTATGAACCCAACCGCGGGGGCCGCACAAGCCAGTGTTAGTCTTGGTTCCGGTCCCGAGCCTGGATAAACGGGGAGGGTTTTTGCATCAGGAAGAGTGAAACCTGTGCCAGACAAAGAATGTGAATGGAAAGACCTGTGGTGGTGACCCCTAACCCCTAAAAGAAAGAAGATGTTTAAAAAGAAAGTACACACATCACATCTAATGAGAGAAAAGTGAATAAATAATTACACCAAACGCGTGGAAAATGAGCGCGTGTGTTCATGTATGCTTTATGGTTTCTATCCGACATGTTGGGGGCTCGCATGTCGGTGAAGCTAAGGGTAAAATTAGGGTGTGTGTGTGCTGTGTGTCTCGCTAAATGCCCAATATATCTTGTGTTTTCTGGATCATTTAAGCCCCATTACAGAACAGTGGCGCTGCTTTAATTTCTGAAGTGCCTTTCAAAAGGCGTCACCTCAGGCACTTATTCCTACTGTCACACACACACACACACACACACACACACACACACACACACACACACACACACACACACACACACACACACACACACACACACACACACACACACACACACACACACACACACACACATGCCTCCTACAGATATATTTTCATGTATACCTCTATGACATTATCCACCCTTACACACACACACACACACACACACACACACACACACACACACACACACACACACACACACACACACACACACACACACACACACACACACACACACACACAGGTGAAGACATTTGTGCAAACATACATAACATGCAGGTACCCACACACCTGGATCTACACTCTACAAGGAACAAAGACAAACCTATAATCTCTTGTCTCTCTTTACTCTTACAAAGTCTTATTTCTCTCATTATCTACAGTGTCCTGCTTTTGTGGGTCTTTCTGTGTAACCGTGACTCCGTCCATCTTGGATTCTTAACCGTTATGACCATCTTTTCCAGTAAAAGACAGCAAGATCGAAAGCCAAGATCAGTTTCTGGAAGTGTCTGCATGCAAAGGATGCATTTTTCCTTTTTCCTTTTTAAGGTCTTAGTGCTGATTAAGCCTGCACGCTTGGTAAAATTATATTCACAATGCTAAATGTCACAGGGAGAAAAAAAAAATCCTTCTGCACATTTGCAGATTTAACTGACTGTCAGGCGTTTGTGCTGAGCCGACTGCAGTCGGACAGGAGGTGGAGGTAAGGGGAGCTTCGCTCAGACCCACTGATACAACGGCAAATAGAGTGGGCTTCCTGTCTGGGTTTTGTGGCTAAGGTGCTAAATGCTTCAGGAAACCAGATACACTTGCACATCGTCTAAAGAGATAAAGGGATAAAGGGTGGGAAGGTGGGGTGTGGGGGGGGGGGTGCATGAAGGATGAGAAGGAAAGGAGTAAAAAAAAATTTAAAAAGGCACTCTAAGGGAAGTTTGTCTTTTTCATCCGACAAACTTTCTTGCATTATAGAAAACCATTTTATGCCTCCCTAGAATCTGATGTTATTCAAACTGTTGGGACTTCAGCAGCTGTGACGGCTGTTTGGATTCAAAGATGGGTTAATTTCTCAGAATGCCTCAGTCGTTTGTTCTCTTCCTCCTCTCTAATGAGATGGAAGATGGCTAAATTAGCAGCTGAGAGGCGAGGCTTCATTTACAAGACAATCAAATGATCCTTTACAAAACACACTCAATATGCATTAGATGTCGGCTTTGTGAATATAGGATGGCCTCTTTCGCGCTCAGACGGGGAGGGATGGGGGGTGGGGGTGTATTCGGATGTTGCACGGTGGTGAAAAATGCCAAACTGAAATCATCCATCACAATGCAATAAAAAAGGCCTGCAGCGGTCTGAATGGGTGAGAGGAGTGAGATGTTTGTATTGGCCCACTGGGTTTCCCCTCTGTGAAGAAGGGAATGTATAAATGAACGTGTAAATGTTAAAAAATGTTCTTTTTTATTAGACGAATTGCATCATTAAATCACATTATAAAAATAAAAAATGCACCATTAATTTCCTCACCAAACAGCTGAAAGTACATGCCTCTCTGTCCCCTATGTGCCCCATCTTTGTGTAGACCCATGGGGCGGCAATTCCAAAAGCTATTCCATTCTATTACGCAGATCAATCAGGTTGAGGTGGAGGGGTGGGGTGGGGGTCTATGGTAACACATGTGTAGGGATGGATGGGTCAGAAGACAAAAATAAAATAAAATAAAATAAAAAAGACAGACCCCGTTTTTTTCTGCCTTCAAGCCAAACAGCAAACAGGTAGTGTCTCCTTTCCAGTTTCTGTCCTTCCCTCTATCAGGACATGAAAGGTAGCATGAATAATAGATGAGTGGAGTGATGAGATCAATCAGAGGCTATCAGTCTGGGAGATAGGAGTGGACAGAGTAGGACATACGGTAGATCTGCACCGGACTACAACAGCCCAACCTGCTGTTAAGAGATTGCAGCGAGAGGTGGAGATAAGCGTTCATCCGACTGGGGGATAGCTCAACCAGAGAGGCCTTAATGCAAGTTATTCAATTACAAATTCAATTGGGCCTCAGTTAAAAACCAGGAAATGAAGATGAGCCACACATTTTGAGGAGCCCATTTCAAGCCTTCTTTAGGCTGTAGCCAGGATGAGTCGTTTAATCTGATAGTCGATTGAAATAAGATTACCTACCAGCTATTCTGGTAATTGATTAATCATTTCAGTCTTTATTGGTTTAAATAGAGAGTGTTTGTGTCTCGGATTTGCTGGTTGTACAACACAAGCGATCTAAAGGTGTCACTTTGATTGTTCTGTTTTGAGGTGGATTTTTTACTTTATGAAAAAAAAGTTGGTAACATCAAACACTAAACAAAGACAAGCGAACACAGTAAAATGTAGAAATAACTAAAGGTTCATTTATAAAACAGTAATTAAAAGCGGTGGTCTGTGGATGTGTGACACAAATTTAGTGATATTTTCCTTTATGCTGCATTCTTCATTGAAAATCTGCACATTTTCTGAATAAAATCTGTTTGTCATACTTTTTTTTTTTTTCACGGGATCCCACATCTGCGACAATGCCACCGCAGCATGACAAATGCAAACAAAAGGTTCACCTATTCATCACTGTAGCGCTAATTATGCAACTATAACAATCGTGACTTTCTGTTGTTTTTGTTTGTCCTCAAAGAAATTACAAAAGCCAAGGATGGAGGTGGAATGTCAAAAAAAAAAAAAAAAGCCTCACAGCTTCTCTGTGGAGGTGCACGTGAATGCCCAGACACACAAACTAAACAAACACACACACACACACACACACACACACACACACACACACACACACACGCACGCACACACACACACACACACACACACACACACACACACACACACACACACACACACACACACACAAATGCAGCTTGTGTCCCTGCTGCCTGGATCTGGACTCCGCCTGCAGGCGTGATTAATCCAGTGCAGAGTGGGAAGATTTTGACCCTAAACAGAAAAGTCCTGTTGAGGCTGCGAGAGGCACTGATTTATTTCAGTACCTCTCCATCCACATTAATTATATCCGTGCAGGTGCAGGCCCAAATTCTTCATCCCCCCCAGCTGTAGCCCTTGTGCTGTGAAACACACAAATAAATAGACAAATAAAGCTAGCACATACAGCCTGGCCCCATTGCTTTGCCAGGCTGTACTTACAGTGCCTGGGTGGCACAGAGAACACTGACCGTCACGGTGGTGAAGGATTATGCACCCAGATTTAGGACAAACGCAATAACAAACAAAGAGCAAACACAAAAACACAGTTTGTCCTGGAAAGTTCTCTCATGTAGAACCAGTTCTCCTGCTTCTTCCTTCTTTTCCTTTCATTCCCTTGGTAAAATCACCAAAATAACGGTGACGAAGAACAGTCAAAAAAACGGAACGTTTAATAAAATGTATTTGAATTTAAGAAGCAGAAGAAAGGAAGTTTTAATTCAAGTTTTAATCACCAGTGCACAGCTACAAACTGTCTAGAAATAGAGTTAAATTGGTGACTTTGTGATTGTATAAATGCTTTGTGGTTGGTTGCATCTGGATGCTCCATATAGACCTACAGGAGACCTATGTGTGTGAGTGTGTGTGTGAGTGTGTGTGTGGTACGTTCACCAGCTCCACCACGGCGCTGTCCCCTAACGGTCCTATTGGTGTGTGATGTGTCACTGAAAGCTCCACTCATTATGGCCTACATTAGCATCCTACGTCACCCTGATTAGCCCCCCGCTGAGCCAACTTCACAGCGCAAGTGTGGTTGTTTGTGCATGTGTGTGTGTTTGTGTGTGTGTGTTTGTGTGTGTGTGTGTGTGTGTGTGTGTGTGTGTGTGTGTGTGTGAAGTGGAGACACATGGAAAGAAATCGAGGGAGTGGAAAAACAAAACGGGCGAGACTTTTCTCCTCTTAAGGCGGGAACATTGTCTCTTCATCCCATTGACAGCTTCCTCATTTCTCTAATACAAATGTCCGCCGGCGCTGGTCGGCATGCATCAGGAGCCTGGGTGTTGGCCCCATCACTGCTCCTCTGTTGCTCATTTATTACCCAGTTTGTTTGCACTCTTATCTGTGACCTTGCCCTGCCAGCCCATCCATCAAACATACACAGACACCCCCCTCCCCCCCTCCAGCTGACATATACACCCGTCTGCCCACTGATGGTCGGTAACTTGCCTTCCTGGACACTCAGACGCGTGAATACATACGACTTAGCGTTTTGCATGAGACCTCACACACTTATCACTCCATCAGCACGTGCTGCACTCGTTCAAAAGGTGACGTCGTTCACTTTTTTATTCTTGTCACACTATTCCATCGTTGTCATCTGGTCCTTCACTTAATTTCTTCCTGTACCTGTCCCAAGTGCACAGGTGTGTACAAGGCTGTGGCTCTGATCAAATCCCCCCTCATCAATATCAGTCAATGTACATAAAAGTAAAGAGTAAAGGTGTAGCTCATCTGTTCTCGTCTTTTGCGTTTCTTTTCACACTTTATCATTGTTTATATAACTTATTCATAATAAATTAGACACAGGAAGAGTGTGCATGTCTACTTTTTGATTAAAAGTCATCATTTAAAAATTTTTGTGGCTGTTTTATAAAGCTCAAATGGAGTACGGTGATTTCAGTTATTTTTGATGGGGAAATGTTTGACTTATGGATTAAACTTGTATCTCCAGGTCCTACTGTGTTGATCCCTCTGTGGAAAAAAAAAATCCTTAAAAGTAACTGCGTTGGCCGGGAATCGAACCCGGGTCAACTGCTTGGAAGGCAGCTATGCTAACCACTATACCACCAACGCCTTGGTGGTATAGTGGTTAGCATGGCTCTTACAAGGAGGATTCAAAGCATGTGATTCCCATGATTACATCCTGCTTCAAAGCGGTGATGTAATTAAACTGTCAGTGTTCGTGTATTCGACCGTCCGTCCGTTAGTTTGTCCACCAAATATCTTCTCAACCATTGATAGAAAGACGAAACGAAAAGCACATTACTCAGGCAGCAGAGGGGATGAAAATGAGATGATGACCTTGACCTTGAGAAAATTAGGTCAAGGTCAAATTTTAACTTTTGTACATTCAGGAACTGGATAAGATAGAAAGAAGGCCAATGTGAGGAAGACCATAGATCAAAGCTAGTGCCTTGATCTATGAAAGTAGGTCAGAGCACTAGCTTTGATCTTTGACCTATGCAAGTAGGCGCACTGGGTACACGTCTCTGAAACACTGGGTTCACGTCTCACAAAACAAAACGCAACACTTTCAGGAAGTCACCCAAAAAATGTGTAGGTCAGGGTAAAATTTTGAATTCAGGGGTGTCGCGGGACGTTGCAGTCTCTGACTGCATTGGTTTTATGTTTTGTATTTGACCTGCGATTGCATTAATCTGGTTGGTGAGACATGTTGGCTCCTGAAAACTACATTATTTGACATGGTTGTACGTGTCTCCTTCCAAAAGATTACTAGAAATAGGTGGACTAGTTTCCTCAAAATCAAAGTTTCAAAACAAGGTAGACCAGAAGCAGTGAGTGTCACACGGCCTGATGCAGTGCAGCACTCAGATGTCTCTTGTTGGCAAAAACTTCCCGGAAATTTGCAAACACCCCCAGTCTGTTGGAAACAGAGAACGTGCAAGATCACTCAAAACTGATGATGGGTTTGACAGTTATTGGAGGAACCCATATTCTGATGAACACAGACCCCTCTATTAGGAATTATAAAGGCATCACTTATTATAATCCAAATAAGTCTTTTTAAGGAGGGGGCAGACGGTTCCATGGAGGTTCCTCCACATAGACATGACATTACTCATTTTGTTCAATCATCACCAACACATTCAGCAATAAATTAATCCTCCCGTTGAGTCCGGTCCTTCACCCTTGCTGTATGAACACACGCTTCCTCTCCCTGTACAGACCAGTCCTTTCCAGTAGGAATCAGACAGTCCAAACAAATGGGGGAGTCATGGCACTCCTCCTAGGTATACCAAATTCAAAACAGAAAAAAGAGACATATTCCATTGGATCTTCCATCAGTGGTTCTCCTACGCACTTGGAAGCAGAGGAGGAAGGAACTGGTATCCAGTTAATTACCATCTGCCATCTAACCTTGGTACAATTTCTAGACTTTAAAAACATCAGTGCAAATAGTTTTGGACCACTGGTTTGACAAAAGACGTTTCAAAATCTTGGGTTCAGTGTTTCTTTTAGCCACACGTGGGTTTCAGAGATCCGCCGCTTCGATCCAAAACATAATAAAGTTGAATTGGTGATTCTAAATTGCTCATAGATGTGACTGTAAGTGTGAATGCTTGTTATGTTTTTTCTTTTCTTATCTTCTAAATTTCTAGAAGAATTCTTACACGAAATTTTGTGTGACGTTTTTACAGATTCTTATAAGGTGTTATTGGATGTTAACCGGACATAACAACTTCTTGCACCAGACAGCACTAAGACCCCAGCATCGATTCTTCACACTGTCTCAAGGTCACATCACTGACCAAAACACATCACCTTCCTGTAAAATGCTACTTCACTAAAGCCATATTTTCCTATTCCAGGGACGAGTCAGGCAGACATAATCAATACTGCTAACTATGCTTACTGGAGGACTTACTTGGCAGTTCCAATGGGAAATCGTGAAATGCATTACATAAATGTTCAGTAAAACAATTTGCATGAATAATATATTTATAAAAATATCTCAACTTTATTTCAGGGAAAATTTAAAGTCGTATATCTAGTTAAAGAAATTCTTGTTTCATTATGCAATAGGATGTTTCCACAGATACTCCAGCTCTCACACACAGTCCTACACAGAGTGTTTGGGGGCCAGGTGCCAGCAAATGAAGGATCTCCCTCACAATTCACTTGTTATTGTGCTGTCTGGGTGACAAGTATACCTATAGACTGAGTATTTATTTCCGGAATGTTTTGTTCCGTTTTCCTGCAATGATGAATGTTTCTTTTATAAATCCATCACCGGGCCTTTTAAACCATAAACAATATTTCTCCAGCCCAGATTCCTTGTGCAGCAGTCTTGGGGAACCTTGAGATTTCCAGGCTCTGATTTAATGGCTCGTAATTCTTGAAAGGCAATCCTTTTTCACCCTCCGATGCTCAGATTCACCATCCTTCCGGCAGCCCACCATGCTCGGCCTCTGTTCCCCTCTGGATCCCCAGGCTGGACCAAACACCAGTTAAAATTACTCAGCTGGAAACAGCACCATGCCCCTTCTGTCACGAGCATCGGATCATCTCCTAGAGTGGCAGGACACAGCATCCCATTATGGTTCTTGGTGGATGTGTGTGCAATGCAACTAAGACATAGGAAGATAAAGGAAGTATTTGGGTAGGGGCATTGGATATAACGGGCAGATTTTAAAAAAAACTACTTCATGCAAACCCATGCATGCAAAATAGTCGGATATGGTGGTGCACGTTTGTGCATGTCTCTGAATGTTTGTAAGTTGAATGTTCGTAAATTGAGGACTAACTACTCACAAAGTGAGAAAAATGTATGATAAACCAAAAACTGCTCCTGATAAAGTGTAGAATTTGATATTACATAGCCTTGTGACTTGAAACTGAAACAGTAGCTGCTGCAACAATTACTGAAAGTAACTTAAAATTAACTTTTATTTAAGCACATTTCTGGAGGTTCTTTTTGCAAAAATGGTACCCAGAAGAGGATGAATTCATTCTAAAATGACCAATAAACCCCAGGAAGTCAACTAAGTTACATGGGAGAAACTACAGGAAGTTAAAATAACAATCATTATGCTGGTATCTCTAATTGTGTTGCTTCCTCTCCTCGTGTGTAATCCCCGGTTTGCCTTCATTAACAATGGATGAATTAATTAGAAACCTTCATAGGATTTCTCCACAGTGAAACCAGGAGATAAAACACATCCTATCCCTCAGACCTGTTCCTTCCCCTTGTAATTTCTTTTTTCTTGTCTCTCTTCCCCCCCTCTGCTCTTAATTGTATTGTTTGCTTGTTGTGTCGATAGCAGGATTAATTTCACTATAGATCAGGATTATTGACCTTCTCGTCAATGTTATTTCATTTCTGTAAGGTGCTAATTATCGGAAACAGGGGAAAGCAAATTGCACTGTAACTTGTCTCACTTGCTTTCCAGTAAAGCAGAAAGAAAACAACGTTAATTTCCTTTTAGTTGCCCTCTTTGGTGGGGTGAATTCAAACACTACCTCACTGTCTGTCTGGAAGGACACAGTTCCTGACTGCTCACACATGACTGGTTGACTTTATATTTAAAACACTCTTAACTCTTCTGACCCTTTGCCCACCACCAAATGCCATTGATGTCAGACTTGCTCTTCTTTTCTTGATTCTCTCACATCATTTGAGAGAAAGGGGGAGGACACAGTTCATAAACAATTAACCGGCTGGATAAGTGATACACTCAAGCTCTAACAGACCTGAAAAACATTGTGTTATAAATTCCGGTAATTGACTGGTGGTTAAACTGGCATGTCTTAAAGCAGTTGCTGCAAAAATATGACAATTTCTTCTCATGAATGAAGAGGAAGTGTTTTACTTTACAACAAATCCAAAAAAGCCTTACAAGTGAGCAATGGCGCATGCACTTCCAGAGATTCACCCAAGTACATTGAGCCCAAAGTCGCTCTTACCCGGCCTTCTCTCCCTCCCTCCCTCCTCCAGCAGTCCTCTAATGAACTGAAAGGTCAGAGCACTAATAAAACTATTAGCAGAAATGAATCTCTCAGATGTGTTAATGCACTTTTAATTCCTGTTAGCAAATTTCATCCCCCAGCAGTTTGGTTCCCACTAATGAGAAATAAAACGTCCTGCTCTGGGGGAAGAAGGATGGTGGGGGGGGGGGTGGAAATGGTCGATGCTCTGGCTACTCCACAGCGGACTCCATTCACACACATACGAGTCACACACACCAGCGTTACACCTTCAACAGATCCTGGATGGGCTGGATGTTATTCACGGACCGAGGCCTGTTCTAAGCCCCGTGATTCGGTAGGGTTAATTAAAGAGCACATCTCCATCTGTTCTCATTCAGCCTCAGCTCAGTGTCTCCCCATCAAGCACACAAGACACAAACACACACACACACACACACACACACACACACACACACACACACACACACACACACACACACACACACAC